>NW_028292581.1:15782711-16082711 GCF_029948245.1 Actinia tenebrosa
TCACACACAGTGGACTGTTAGATACCATGATTCCCATTTACTTGAATCTCTGTCCGCTGTCAATGACCAGCTACTTAGCCATGAATTCAACTTCTACTTTACCATCAGTCTCACATTTTTCTTTTCTATGTTTTTCACATTTTCTTCAGGCTGATATGAACGTCCATAAACTCCCTTGGATACATGATTGAGTTCTCCGTAGAGCTTTAGTCGGTACTATCAGCTTTTTTCTCAAAAGCTTCGGTCTCAGAATTTCACCTGAAAGTGCTATTTGTATGGTCTGTTTTCAAGCAAGTTGTATTTCGCCCAGCACTGAATTCACGTTGTCGCATCAGCTCGCATTAGAAACATATTTAAATTAGAGTATGGTGGATATGGTTAGATGAGTTCTGAGAGCATTGTGTCGTTGGATGTGTTCTTCCCATTTCACTTGGCACCTCTTTCCATCACATTCTCCCCCTGATGTATTCCTGACGGCTGAATATGTATGTTCAATTCTATCAAGTTGGTTGTGGTGTGTTCAACTTATAATCGATTTGTCTCAGCAATCTAGTTCGTTGTCTTGTAGTATTTGGAGGATTTTCTTGGTTTGTCTTTGAATTCTTTTTTTGCCTTTTCTACCTTGTGTTTGATAGTGTTAGCAATCTTTTTATTGTTGCTGCTTTTATGTCATATAAATCTTCAACTGCTCTAGTACTGCAGATGCTTTGACCAATTCAGTTTCTTGATCGAAGAAAACTTATCTATAAACACGTTGGTGAGTCATTGTGGATCTATCAAGATGTTCTGACAAAATCATTGCATCCCATCGTCGCGAAGAACTCTAGCCTGTGATGAGGGTGAATTGGTACAAGGATTTTTCTCTGATATTACGAACTGAAGATCTCTTTCTTCAATCAGCGAAACGGACGACCGGTGATCTTTAATGAAGAAAGAAGACTCTCTCGATTCTTGACACAGTGAATGATCAACAATCAAAAACCCCACTAACAAGTATAGGCCGAGGAATGACTTCATATGATGCAGAAACAAGCCTTTTCTCCTTCTACCAACGTCAGAACCATTAGCGATTTTGAATGTAGTAGACTTGGTGTTAGACTCTGCAATCGCGCTTAGTTCTGGTAGAGAAGTCGTGATTGGCATCGCGGGACTTTGAAGATGTTGATTTGGTGGACGGGCTCGGGCGTGTCGTTTGACGCCAAGGCTTACAAAATGGGTGGAAACAAGACAAGATCTTTGGTTCAGTGACAAGTAGCATTACACAGGAAACATTGGAGTTCCTTCTAAGATCGTACACAAACAAAACGATTCCAGTCTTCAAGGAGTTGAGACGGATTAACGGGAGTTGTATGAATAATGTTGTTTTGTTCAGTCTTGCGTAGGGCGATTCTGGAATGTTGAGCGTGACCCTTCTGTCCTGAAATGATGTCACGCCATGAATTGCATATTTTCTGTCGTTTATTAAAGTTACGACTATTGAGAGATTCTCTTCCCATCCCCCCCGTGGAAATGAGCGTGACCTTCAGCTGATGTTAAACGGAACGATTCGCATGACGATTTTTCGCAAACGACTTGCGATTTTTGTCTACACAAGTCAAACTACTCGCGCAAAGACGTATTAGAGCATTGAACTGCAATTTAGAGGTTGTGCGAAAAATCGTTTTTTGGAGTGAAGCTGTAACGAATCAACTTTCAAAGAGATTCGCTATTTTCTATGCGTTGCGAGTTTCGGGCTGAATTCAAGAATTCCAACATGTTGCCGAATCTTTTTTGTTGCGGAGCATTGAATGTAGAGAATTCGCTTGTTTAAGGTAGTACCGGCTCTCAGAGGGGGGGGGTGGTTGGGGTGTGGTGGGCGGTTGGGGGGGGGGGCTGGGGGGGCGGCTGGTGGAGGGGGGGTTTGTGGGGGGGGAGTAGGGGGTGGGGGTGGGCGGGGGGGGCGGTCGGCGGGTCCGGGTGGACGTATGGGGGGGCTGGGGGGCCCGGTTGGGGTTGGGGGGAGTGGGGGGGGGGGTGGTTGGAGGGGTGGGTTGGGAGGAGTGGTGCGGGTAGTGGTGGGTCGAGGGGGGGGGAGTGGCGGCGTGGGGGGCGGGGGGGACGGTGCGGGGGCAGCGGGGGGTTAGGTGGGCTAGGTGGGTGGCGGGGGGTGGGTTGGTGAGGATGGGGGCTGGGGTGGGGTGTGGTGGGCGTGTGGGGTTGGGAGGGTGGCGGGGGGGGTGGCGGTGGGGGTGTGGGGGGGGGGGGGGGGCTGCGGGGTGAGGGGGGGGTGGCTCGGTGGGGGGGATATGGGGGGGGTGTGCGGGGTGGGGGGGGGGGTTGGGTTGGGGGGGGGTGGGGGTGGGGCGGGGGGGGCTGTTGGGGGTGGGTGTGGGGTGGGTGGGGGGCGTCTGTTGGTTGGTGTGTGGGAGGGTGTTGGAGGGGGGTTTTTGTTGGGGGTGTTTTTGGGTTGTGAGTGTTTTTGGTTTGGGGTGGGTTTGGGTGTGGGGGGGTGTGGTGGGGTGGGTGGTGGTGGTGTTGGTGGGTGGTGTTGGTTTGTGGGGGGGTGGGCGGTTGGTTGGTGGGGTGTGGGTGTTGGGGGTTGGTGGTGTTGGGTGTGGTGGTGGGGGGTGGGTATTGGCTGGGGTTTGGGGTGTGGGGGGGGGGGGTTGGGGGGGGGGGGGTGTTGGGGTGTGGTGATTTTTTGTTCTTATATAAACTTTTTTTTTTAAAATTCTGTCATTTGAAGTTTATGTTAGGGCATTCAACCAATAAAAAAGAAGGGGGGTCCCCGTATTGGGTATCGAGAGATAAGGCGTCAACAAGTGTGATTTTCCCAGTTTTCCGCGCGTTTGTGCCGACAATTCTGTCCCGCCAATGACTTCGAATTGCCTCGATTGGATTTAATAAGAAAAACAGGGAAACGTTTAAACGATAGTTGTTGATCTAGGAAACAACCTTGATAAAAAAAACCATGCAATATTTTGAAGTGGCGTGAAAATTAAAATTCTAGAAGCGAAAATTGCTTGCAATTCGGCGCCGTTATATGCGTGTGTCCTGGTTGTAAAAAAAATGTTGAACATTCATGACAATTTTAACTATGAATTTTCTTCCCGCACTAAATCCAAAGAAAAATCTAAGTTAAATAAAAAGAAAAAAATTGGGGTCACGTACTAATAGACGAGCTATGAAGCGAATAAATCCAGAGGTTTTTGCGTCAAAAAAAAACACAAAATCTTGTCCGCGCGGACGGGTTCTAGTACATTAACACCAGTCCCCCTGGGAAACTGCGTCAAATCGTTTGGTAATCTCCAGAGAATCTAAGACGTATTTCGAATTGATTTTGAGAATAAACATGTCAAATTCATTTTTTGTTACTTCATTTTCATAAAGGTATGAATTTGTTGTTTTGAATCCAAAGAGTGATCAAGTCAGGCAACAAAAATCTAAGCATGTTTTGAAAACCTTTCATTTTTGCCTCAAAAGTTCCATGAATTAGCAAATAGTTTGATAAGTTATAGAAAAGGATTCAACTTCTGACATTATTTGAATCAATTTTCAATACAGCGCAAATAAAGGGTAAAAAACGAGATGCGCGAAATGGATGCGCAGTAGCAAGGGTCCGGAACTACCTTGATAGCAAAGGAAAATTTTCTAGGATATAGAAATCTTTGTGGCGACATAACGAGCTCAGAGAATTTTCTAATATCGAATTTCGAAAGTTTTCCGAAAGATTTCGTGTGCAAATGGTGGATGACAATGCAAACTATATACCATCGTTGTCTCATCCATAAACGGTCGTTTTTGTGCCATTGGGGTATTTTCTAAACCGGTGTTTAGAAGATAAAGAAAGGAAAGCAAAGGGGCAGATAGTAAGCAAGAAAGGAAAAGAGACGAAAGGAAGGGAGACGAAGGGAAAAGAGAAAGAGGAAAACTTTGATCTTATGAAAATGTTTATTCTAAAAGTACCACAATACAAAAGAAAATACTGAAAAAACCAACATAACATGATATATATACAAGTTGTATTGCATCTTTAGATTTCGTAAGGTAAGGAACTGTTTATAAAGAAGTCCTGGCTCGTTTAGACACAAGTGACTGAATTACTTTGGATTGTAAAGGAGCCCATCTCTGGAAAGCGTTTTTAAAAAAAATATCTTTATCAGGCTAATATGACTTATCGGACAATTGTTTACAGTCAATATTCTTACATATGTTTGTGATATATCCCAAGAAAAGGGTATTTTTTATATTATGACATCTCCTAGCCTCTAAAGTTCTCTGTTAGATCAGGGTATTATATGTTACTCGTATGATGGTGGGGATTTCCACGTGCCTAGAGAAACAGATTAATGTCAAGTCACGAAAAATGTATTAAATACTGAGACATTGTTGATCACCCGCCAAAAGAACCCGATCGCACACTCCTGATATGACATCATAGTCGACATATTGGATCGGATTGGATCACATGTGTCTTAGCCAGGCAACTGGAGGGGGGATAATATGACAGGTATTAGAAGCCACTAGAAATGAGAGATCAAAAGAAAACTGAGATAACTAGTGCCTCTTGCTGGGGTTAACATGCAGTTAATCTTCAAGATGTCGCAACGAACGAAAGTCCTCCGACACCTCCCCCACTCTCCTTCCCTCAGACCAAAACTAATGACCGGTCCCCAAACCTCTAGATTTAAAAAAACCTTAATTTGTCTATTGTATCCTAGTGATGTAATCCAATGAAAAATTGAACGACTGAACCATATTTTGGCTTTAGACTTCGAAGTCCTTCTGATAACAAATTTTCTATAACAAATATAGTATATGCATTCCTTATGCAAACTTAGCCAAAATCATTAATAATTCATGAATAAAACACAATAGAAATCATGACCATGAAGGAGATTTATGAAATAACTGTTATGAATCTCGCGTTCTGATTGGTTTGGAGCGCGTGCTTTATGAGAGCACATTGCACGCGCGCGCACTTTACGTTGCGTCATTCCTATCTATTATTGTAATTTGTATTTTATAAAAGAAATAAAAAACTTGCTTGCCGTGCTGTGTGCAGTCATAAAGCACTTGGGGTTTGGCAGAACACTCGAGAAGTGTCCAGAAGCACTCCGCTACGCGTCGTGCTTCTCCTAACGCTTCTCTCGTGTTCTGCCAACCCCCGCGTGCTTTATGACAGCACACAGCATACAGCACACGCGCGCGTTTTCTATTTCTTCATTTATATCTGATATAGATTCGTCTTCATTTGCATAAAATCTAACTTTGATTTTCTCTATCAAACTTGGTTCATTTCGTAAAGAATTAGGTACAATATCAGAACATACATCGTGAGTTTTTTTAAGTAGTTTAATAAACTCGTAGATCGTGTTTTATCGGGTATCTATACACCTATCAATAAAAATTGCACGAAGGACGCCTATTTTTTGATGATAAGCTGTCATAAAATCTTTCCAAAACATCAGTAGCGGAATCACAATGGAAGGAGATCTGAAATAATACGAACCGCTTTATGGTGGAAGATTATATCGAATCTTTTGTCTCCTTTCACTACTTCACTTTTTGGTAATTTTTTATTTTCCCTTTTCTTTTTCAGTTTCGTATTCGATATATCAATATTTGATAAAAACTAAAAAGAAAAGAAAAAAAGAAAGAAAAAAGAAAAAAGAAAAAAGAAAAAAAAAAGAAAAAAGAAAAAAGGAAGTAAAAAACAATGAAAGAAGACAAAAGAAAGCAAAACGCAAACAAAAGTAAAAAGAATAAACATATATTAAATGTATAAACTGCGAATGGTTATATTTTAGTACATGTCAAACACTAGAATATCATTGCATATGTCATATCGATCAAATATGGTGACTGAAAATCATTAGCCAATTCTACTTTATATACCAGACACCAGAACCATACGTACTAACTAATAACTGACCATCCTTTAAAACAGTTATAAATAGAGGGGAATGGATTACATCACAAGTCTTTCCTACAAAACGACCATCCAATGTGAATTTTTGTACGCGCTTATTTTCATTATCACACACCAGTAGATGATGGTCATTATCAATAGACAGTCCCCATGCTTCATACAGCTGACCATCAGCACTGCCTTTACAACCAATCGTCGATATTCTAGTCGGTACGTTACCTTTCTTCTCAAATACATGAATAACATGATTATTCTTATCACTGACGTAAAACAGTCCATCATGTGTTATCACATCAGTAGGAGTAAACCTGTCCTGTGTTGTCAAACCAAACTGATATTGATAGTCACCGTCTCTTGTGAAGACTTGAACACGATGATTATCACCATCACACACAATGATGTTACCATCGTCATCGACGTGTACACCGCAAGGATATTGAAACTCTCCATCCCCGTTACCTTGGTTACCAAAGGTTTTTACCAGTGTCCCTGTTGTAGTGTTCACTATACATATTCTATGATTACCAAAGTCTGCTATGACTAAATCTGTATCATTCAGAAATGCTAAACCTTGAGGACCAAACAATTGTCCCTGTGCACTACCGTGACTACCATACGTCAGTAAGAGATCTCCATCAGTGGTGAATACATAAACACAGGGAGAAGAAACATTTGAAACAGCGAACCTGCTATTCTCTTTGTTTACTGCTATACCTGTTAACCAACTAGAATCTATATTTACACCTTTCATGTTAAACTGTCCTGTTGATCTCATCTCTTGTGGCTTGACATTCACCACTAGTGGACTGTTAGATACATGATTCCCATTCATTTGAACCTCTGCTGTCAACTGACCAGCTACTTTAGCCATGAATTCAACTTCTACTTTACCATCAGTTCTCACATATTTCTTTTCTATTTTCACATTTTCTTCAGGCTTGATTCGAACGTCAATAACATCCCTTGGATCATGATTGAGTTCTCCTGTAGAGCTTTTAGTCGTCACTATCAGCTTTTCTTTTTTTAAAGCTTCCGTCCCAGATTTCACCTGAATAGTGCTCATCTTGTGGTCTGTTTCTAAAGTGCGTATTTTTCCTAGCCCTGAATCCCACTTGTTTCGTCAGCCCTTGATTATGAATAAATTCAATTCTCCAGATTGAAATGTGGTTGAAGATGAAGTTCTGAGAGCTTTGTGTCTCTTGAATGTTCATCATTTCACTTGCCAGTCCTCTTTCCATCACATTCTTGATGTATTCCTTGACGGCTGGAATATGATGAATTATATTCAAGTTTGTTGTGGCTGTGTCCAATTTCTCATCGATTTGTCTCAGCAATTCTTGTTCGTTGTCTTGTAGTATTTGGATGATTTTCTTGGTTTTGTCTTTGACTTCTTTTTTTTGCTTTTTCTCCTTGTTGTTTGATTGTGTTAGCAATCTTTTCTTGTTGTTGCTTTTCCTTGTCATCTAATCTCAACAGCTCTAATACCTGCAGATGCTTTGACAATACAGCTTTCTTGATAGAAGCAAACTTATCTAATGACATTGTCTTATGATCCTTGTGATCTATCAAACATGTCCTGCAAATCATTCCATCACAATCTTCACAGAAGAACCCTAGCCTGTGATGAGGGTGACTTGAACAAGGATTTTCTCTTGTTATTAGGAACTGAATATCTTTTTTCTTCAAATCAGCCAGACGAACGACCTTGTGCGGATCTTTAATGAAGAACGAATGGCTCTTCTCGCATTCTTGACACAGTGAATGATCACATTCAAAACAATACCAAGAAGCTGAGGAATGACTCTCAGAAGCAGAACAAGCCTTTTCTCCTTCTACCAACGCCAGACCCTTCAAGATTCTAGAATGTATTAGACTTGGCTGTAGATCTTCGACGCTGTTTAGTTCTGGTAGAGAAGTCTGTGATTTGCATCGAGGACACTTGAAGATGTTGATTTGGTGGACTTGCTCGGCGTGTCGTTTGACGCAAGTCTTACAAAATGTGTGGAAACAAGACAAGATCTTTGGTTCAGTGAAACTATCATTACACAGGAAACATCGAAGATTCTTCTTAAGATCTTCAACAAACGATTCCATGTCTTCGGGAGTTGAGACGAGACGAGATGAGGGAGTTGTCTGAATAATGTTGTTTGTCAGTCTTTGGTCAGGTGATTCTTGGAAATGAGCGTGACCTAATTACTTCCTTGAAATGTTGTGACGCCATGAATGAATAATTTAGGGAGAGCATTTTTTATCAGTTTCTTTTGAGTTATTGTGCGATTCTTGGAAATGAGCGTGACCTTAAGCTGATTTTACACGGGACTATTCGCAACGGTGATTATTCTCGAGACGACTCGTCGAGTTTTAATACAAGTTACACGAGTTATAACTTCTCGCGCAACGTTCGTTCGAAAATCAACATGCAACTGTGCAGGATTTTTAGCGATTTTTAAAAGAAACAACATCGTCCTCAGTCCTCGTGTGGGGGGGGGGGGGGGGGGGGGGGGAGGAGGAGAAAAAGGGAGAGCCCTCTTTTCTTTACCCTCTCCCCTCCTCCCATTTCCCCTCTCCTAGGGCCGAGCTAACGCAGTGTCGCCAAACAAAGCAATTTCAATTTTGGAATTTACTTATTATCATCTGAAATTTGAAGTTTCAACTCTGAAGTCTGAAGTTTAAGCTTCAACTCTGAAGTCTGACTATCAGGCATCAACTCTGAAGTCTGAAATTATAAATCAGTGAATGTCAGTGTAGTCATTAGAAACTGGATGTAACTATCAAGCCGGATGATTGATATTCGACCACAATTTGAAACTCGAAAAGAAAAAAGCTTGAGTTTTGCAAAATGCAAACATAAGGCTGGGCAGCGCTGGCTGAAGTCCAAAGTCTGAAATATCCCAAGTCTGAAGTATGAAGTCTGAAATGTCCCTCCAGGTTTTCCGTAGTATTGTATGCTGAAAGTGACTGACGGTCGCAAAGAAGTAGATCTAGGAAAACGTTAAAGACTGAGTGGTGGTCAGTGGCTGTGGTGTCGTATCTATCCTGACTCTCTTTGATCTATCTTGACCCTTCTTGGCTGTGGTTTTGCCCGTTGTATGGTCACCTCCACGGCTTGATGGATTCTGCGCATAGCGAGTTACTGTAGAGACGCCATCGACGAACTTGGTCTTGAAGAGAACGTTGGCATTGTTGAACATGCCGTCTTTGAGTGAGACTACGATAAACTGGGAATGTTTGAAGTGGGATTTCACCATTTGACCGATGTTCTGGGTGTGTGAGAGATCGAGGGCTGCGTCTACCTCGTCTAGGATGTACAGTGGTGCGGGTTTGAAAAGTAGAAGAGAGAGAAAAAGAAAAAGAGCGACCAGCGATCTGAAAGAAAATGGAAATGAAAGAATGGAAAGCGGGAAGGTTTTTCCTATTCAATAGACATTCGTCTTTTTTGACGGTTGTGCACGAGAAGACACATAAATATGGTTACGACTGAAACAAAGAAACTTATTCTGAAGGGAATGGCATGTCGTCGGAAATTGGAAAACATTAAACCGAAGCTTTAAGAGTCTATTACCTACAGCTTTTGCCATGCTCTGTGCAGTAATACCGCACGCTAAAGGTGATGAAAGCGCGAAAGAATAAACCATTTATAATGATACGGCGGCCATCTTGAATTATGGAATGCCGAGGGGGCAAGCACGTGGATTATTTATAAAGTATAGAGTGGCGTGGTTATGTTTTCAAATAATTTGATGTCTTGTTCAATTGGTTCTTAGATGTGCTTCTCATTAAAAAGCGTAAAGTCTTATAAAAAGACACCCTGACAGCTTAATTTAAACAATAAAATTCAAGATGGCCGCCCTATCAGAAAAAAGGTATACTACAGAGAGAAAAACTCCAGAAAGCCCGGCTTCGTGCTAGGGAATGAAGTCAGCACCGCGCATTGCATTACTTGGATGCAACCGCCCCAATTTTAGAAATTCCAAATGAATGAAGTATTTGAGGATAATATGACACAATTATGATCATGAAAACTAGATTAAAGAAATATTTTAGCCTGGGAACCACTTGCAGATGAGAAATTGTGGTTTAAAATTACAAAGAACAATAGGGTTGAGTAAATGACGTCATTTTCTCACAATTTAGATGTTGAATAAAACTGATAATTTTTATCCGTAACGTTTTACTGTTAAGATAATAAACCAATCGTAGCAATGTGACCAAATGATACACAGAGATTATCACATGTTAAGAGCTCGATATGGCTTTGAACTCGTATACTAACACTTACAAACTTCTTGTTCAATAAAGGGTTGAATCAGCTATTTATATCAGGGCATGAAATCTCACTGTTCGATGTGGGATGATGTGTAGCACTGAGCGTGCTCACTTTAGCACATAGCTTTACCTTCGGATTATGTATATCGAAAGAATAAAGGAAAGATCGATGCAGATGGCATCAGATAAAACGGAAAATAGACTCCTTAACTAGAGAAGAATACTATAAATAAACATAAGAAAAGGTAAGTTTAAATTTCTTGAGAACGAACTGAGAGAAATTCAGTAAATATGGTATTAGGAAATGATAATGATGGGCTACAAGCAGGCTGCACACAGGTATTCTCTAACTTTTCTCAAAGACATTTCAAGGAGCTTTACAATATTTTCAAGGACAGCAAAAGCCCCTTTTGTCCAAGTTTCATCGGGAAACGGACCACTGAGCAGAAACACTCAGGAAAATACTAAATATTCTATTCACGTCGCAATCTCGTACCCAGAGCCTTTATGCATGCGCAGTAAGAGATAAAGGCTCTGAGTACCAGATTGTCCACGTCGCTGGAGCACGCGTATTGAGCCTGCATTACTCCCGGTCTGCGGTTTCACGTAAAACTCATTTTCAGTCTCCATTGATATACTAATAATAGTAATATTATCAAATTTATTATTTAGTAACATTATCAAATGTATTATAAATGAATGAAGAAATAGAGAACGCGCATGCGTGCTGTGTGTAGTTATAAAGTACGCGGGGGTTGGCAGAACACGAGAGAAGTGTTAGGAGAAGCACGACGCGTAGCGGACTACTTAACGACACTTCTCGAGTGTTCTGTCAATACCCAAGTCCTTTATAACTCCACACAGCACAGCAAGTTTATTATTTCTTTCATAAAATACAAATTACAATAACTGTTATTTCAGATAGGAGTGACGCAAATGAAAGTACGTGCACGTGCTGTGTGCTCTCATAAAGCATGAGCTCCCAACCAATCACAACACAAAATTTAGAGCAGTTATTTTCAAGTATGTTATAAGTCTTTACTAAACTTCATTAGCTATTCGTAAACTGGCTATCTATACACCTATCGATAAAAATTCGAAGCTCGACTCTTCTCTACGATAAAGCCGCTATTTCTTGTTTTTAAAATCTTTCCAAAACAACATTAGGGAATAGAAATGGAAGATCTGATTATATATAATCTTTTGTATCCTTTCATTCTACACTTTTTTGTTATTTATTTATTTAGTTTCCTTTTCTTTTTTCTTTTCGTATTCGATATATGAATACAGTAAAGACCCGCGTATAAGAACCTGGGTTTTAAGAACCTGTTAGGCTAAAATTTTCATTTTAAGCCCCTTCCACATAAGAACCTATTACAGCTATTATAGTACACTCAACAAAATTACTCGACTCTGATTGGTCGAAAGGAGTACAATTATAGCGT
This sequence comes from Actinia tenebrosa, assembly GCF_029948245.1. Classification (NCBI taxonomy): domain Eukaryota; kingdom Metazoa; phylum Cnidaria; class Anthozoa; order Actiniaria; family Actiniidae; genus Actinia; species Actinia tenebrosa. The sequence continues at coordinate 15,794,334 of NW_028292581.1, forward strand.
TAATTGTACTCCGTAGGAGTACCGAATTAAGTCGCTATGGCAACAAGGCCAAAACAATTATAAAACAATTATTTTCTATCATTTTGTACTTAAAAAACATATAAACAAAATTTTAAAGCCGTAAGAACTAATCTTTTTTATGCATTTCAGTTGCGCGATGGACTGAAAATCGGCCGCCAAATAGACAAAGATGAACGGCCTCGCTACGTATTTTTACTGAAATTTTGTTGAGTGAACTATTAACAAAAAATCGCACGATCTTCTCGTACAATTTGGAATTAATAGACACTCGTAATGTTTTGAAATTTGTTTAATTGCACTCGCCTAAAGGCTCTTGCAATTACAAGAACTTTCAAAACATTACTCGTGTCTATTGATTTCCAAATTGTACTCAAGATTGTACGATTTCCTATACAAATTTCAAGTTAGGTTCTTATCAGTGGAGTTACTGTAAAAGTGTATATGATAATGGTAGAGAAACTGAATTAAGATCATCATCTGATTATATTTAAACTAACTGTAACTATAACTTTACATGACATTTTTTTTTTTTTTTGCTTTCAAGCCAAAATACTGTGTTGATGTCTATTGTGTTAGCCATTCAAATAATGTACTACTAAGAGTATAGAGTACAAATATGAATATAAATTATTTATATTGTATTATGAGATTATACTTATAAAATATTTCAATGAAATTCATATGGAAATACGAAAACCTATTTTAAGAACCTTGTTAGCCTAAATTTGATTTAAGTACCATTTCTCTAAGAACGTTTTTACTGTATTCGATTAAGAAGCTAAACTGAAGAAAAGAAAAAAAAAAAACCAAAAACAAAAAAAAAACAAAAGAAAACGAAAAGGACAAAACAGCAATAACAGAAAAGTGAAGCAGTGAAAGGAGACAAAAGAAACTAAACGGAAACAAAAGTAAAAAAGAATAAAAACCGATATCAAATGTATAAACTGTGAATGGTCATATTTTAGCACATGTCAAACTCAGTGATATCACTCAATATGTCATATCGATCAAATATTGAAAATTATTAGCCAATTCTACTTTATATACCAGAAACCAGAACCATACGTACTAACTAATAACTGACCATCCTTTAAAACAGTTATATGTGTAGGGTTCTTGATTACGTCACAAGTCCTTCCTATAAAACGACCATCTAATGTGAATTTTTGTACGCGGTTATTACCAAAATCACACACCAGTAGATGATGGTCATTATCAATAGCCAGGCCCCATGGTCCATTCAGCTGACCACCAGCACTGCCTTTACCACCAATCGTCGATATTCTAGTCGGTACGTAACCTTTCTTCTCAAATACATGAATGACGTGATTATTATAATCACTGACGTAAAACAGTCCATCATGTGTTATCACATCTCGTGGATCAAACTTGTCCTGTGTTGTCAAACCAAACTGATATTGATAGTCACCGTCTCTTGTGAAGACTTGAACACGATGATTATCACGATCACACACAATGATGTTACCATCGTCATCAACGTGTACACCCCATGGATGATAAAACTGTCCATCCCCGTTACCATGGTTACCAAAGGTTTTTACCAATGTCCCTGTTGTAGTGTTCACTATACATATTCTATCATTAACACAGTCTGCTATGACTAAATCTGTATCATTCAGAAATGCTAAACCTTGAGGACCATACAACTGTCCCTGTGCACTACCGTGACTACCATACGTGAATAAGAGATCTCCATCAGTGGTGAACACATGGACACAGTCGGAAGAATCATTTGAAACAGCGATCCTGCTGTTGTCTCTGTTTACTGCTATACCACTTAAATGACTAGATGCTATATTTATACCTTTCACATTAAACTGTCCTGTTGTTCTCATCTCTTGTGGCTTGACATTCACCACTAGTGGACTGTTAGATACATGATTCCCATTCACTTGAACCTCTGCTGTCAACTGACCAGCTACTTTAGCCATGAATTTAACTTCTACTTTACCATCAGTTCTCACATGTTTCTTTTCTATTTTCACATTTTCTTCAGGCTTGATTTGAACGTCTATAACATCCCTTGGATCATGATTGAGTTCTCCTGCCAAGGTTTTAGTCGTAACTATCAGCTTTTCTTTCTTTAAAGCTTCCGTCCCAGATTTCACCTGAATAGTGCTCTTAGTATGGTCTGTTTCTAAAGTGTGTATTTCTCCCAGCCCTGAATTCACTTGTCGCATCAGCTCTGCATTAGCAACATATTTAATTCTAGAGTATGGTGGAATATGGTTGAAGATGAAGTTCTGAGAGCATTGTGTCTGTTGGATGTTCATCATTTCACTTGGCAGTCCTCTTTCCATCACATTCTTGATGTATTCCTTGACGGCTGGAATATGATGAATTATATTCAAGTTGGTTGTGGCTGTGTTCAACTTCTCATCGATTTGTCTCAGCAATTCTCGTTCGTTGTCTTGTAGTATTTGGATGATCTTCTTGGTTTTGTCTTTGACTTCTTTTTTTGCCTTTTCTCCTTGTTGTTTGATAGTGTTAGCAATCTTTTCTTGTTGCTGCTTTTTCTTGTCATCTAATCTCAACTGCTCTAGTACCTGCAGATGCTGTGACAATTCAGCTTTCTTGATCGAAGCAAACTTATCTAATAACATTGTCTTGTGATCCTTGTGATCTATCAAGCATGTTCTGCAAATCATTGCATCACAATCGTCGCAGAAGAACTCTAGCCTGTGATGAGGGTGACTTGTACAAGGATTTTCTCTTGATATTACGAACTGAATATCTTCTTTCTTCAAATCAGCGAAACGGACGACCTTGTGATCTTTAATGAAGAACGAATGACTCTTCTCGCATTCTTGACACAGTGAATGATCACAATCAAAACAATACCAAGAAGCCGAGGAATGACTCTCAGAAGCAGAACAAGCCTTTTCTCCTTCTACCAACGTCAGACCATTCGCGATTCTTGAATGTAGTAGACTTGGCTGTAGATCTTCAACGCTGCTTAGTTCTGGTAGAGAAGTCTGTGATTTGCATCGAGGACATTTGAAGATGTTGATTTGGTGGACTTGCTCGGCGTGTCGTTTGACGCAAGGCTTACAAAATGTGTGGAAACAAGACAAGATCTTTGGTTCAGTGAAAGTATCATTACACAGGGAACATTGGAGTTCCTTCTTAAGATCTTCAACAAACGATTCCATGTCTTCAGGAGTTGAGACGAGATAAGGGAGTTGTCTGAATAATGTTGTTTGTCAGTCTTTGGTCAGGCGATTCTTGGAAATGAGCGTGACCTTACTTCCTTGAAATGATGTCACGCCATGAATGCATATTTTTTTCGGTTTCTTAATAGTTAAGCTATTGAGCGATTCTTGGAAATGAGCGTGACCTTAAGCTGATGTTACACGGAACGATTCGCATGACGATTTTTCGCAATACGACTTGTCGATTTTTGTTATACACAAGTCAACTACTCGCGCAAAGTACGTATTAGAGCATTGAACTGCAATTTAGAGGTTGTGCGAAAAATCGTTGATGAAGCTCTTACACGAATCAACTTTCAAAGAGTTCGCTATTCTCTATGCGTTGCGAGTTTTCGGAGCTGAATCAAGAACTTCCAACATGTTGCCGAATCTTTTTTGTTGCGGAGCATTTAATGTAGAGATATTCGCTTGTTTAAGGTAGTACCGGATCTTCAAAATTCTTCTATAAACTTTTTTTTTTAAATTCTGTCATTTGAAGTTTATTGTTAGGGCATTCAAACAATAAAAAAAGAAGGGGGTCCCCGTATTGGTTATCGAGATATAAGGCGTCAAGAAGGTGTGATTTTTCAGTTTTCCGCGCGTTTTTGCCGAAAATCTGTCCCCGCCAATGAATTCGAATTGCTCGATTGGATTTAATAAAGAAAAACAGGAAACTGTTTAAACGATAGCTGTTGAATCTAGGAAACATACCTTGATAAAAAAAAACCATGCAATCTTTTGAAAGTGGCGTGAAAATTAAATTCTAGAAGCGAAATTGCTTGCAATTCGGCGCAGTTATATGCGTGTGTGGTTGTAAAAATGTTGAAAATTCATGACAATTTTAACTATGAATTTTTTCTTCCCGCACTAAATCCAAAGAAAATATCTAGGTTTAAATAAAAAGAAAAAAATTGGGGGTCAACGTACTAATAGACGAGCTATGAGCGACTAAATCCAAGGTTTTTGGTGAAAAAAACACAAATCTTGTCCGCGCGGGACTGGGTTCTTGTACATTAACCTGTCCGAAACGTGTCAAATCGTCTTTGTAACCTCCAGAGAATCTAAGACGTATTTCGAAGTGATTTTGAGAATAACATGTCAAATTCAGTTTTTGTTACTTCATTTTCATAAAGTTATAAAGTTATATTGTTTTGAATCAAGAGTGATCAAGTCAAGCAATGAAAATCTAAGCATGTTTTGAAAACATTTCATTTTTGCCTCAAAACTTCCATGAATTAGCGAAATACTTTGTTAAGTTATAGAAAAGGATTCAACTTCTGACATTATTTAAATCAATTTTCAACGCAGCGAAAGTAAAGAGTAAAAAACGAGATGCGCGAAATAGATGCGCAGTAGGAAGGGTCCGGAACTACCTTGATAGCAAAGGAAAATTTTCTAGGACATAGAAATTTTTGTGGCGACATAAGGAGCTCAGAGAATTTTCTAATTATCGAATTTTGAAAGTTTTTCGAAAGATTTCGTGTGCAAATGGTGGATGACAATGCAATCTACCATCGTTGTCTAATCCATTAAACGGTCGTTTTTTTTGCCCTTTACTTTTGGATTTATTAAAAACCCGTGTTAGAAGATAAAGAAAGGAAAGCAAAGGGGCAAAAAGTAAGCAAGAAAGGAAAAGAGACGAAAGGACGAGAAACGAAGGGAAAAGAGAAAGAGGAAAACTTTGATCTTATGAAAATGTTTATTCTAAAAGTACCACAATACAAAAGAAAATACTGAAACACCAACATAACATGATATATATACAAGTTGTACTGTATCTTTAGATTTTGTAAGGTAAGGAATTGTTTATAAAGAAATCCTAGCTCGTTTAGACACAAGTGACTGAATTACTTTGGATTAGAAAAGGAACCCATCTCTGGAAAGCGCTTTAAAAAAAAAAATTCTTTATCAGGCTAATATGACTTATCGGACATTATAAAATAACTGTTATGAATGTCGCGTTTTGATTGGTTTGGAGCGCGTGCTTTATGAGAACACATTGCACGCGCGCGCACTTTCCGTTGCGTCATTTCTATCTATTATTGTATTTTATAAAAGAAATAAAAAACTTGCTTGCCGTGCTGTGTGCTGTCATAAAGCACTTGGGGATTGGCAGAGCACTCGAGAAGTGTCCAGAAGCACTCCGCTACGCGTCGTGCTTCTCCTAACACTTCTCTCGTGTTCTGCCAACCCCCGCGTGCTTTATGACAGCACACAGCACGCGCGCGCGTTTTCTATTTCTTCAATTGTTTACAATCAATATTCTTACATATGTTTGTGATATATTCCAAGAAAAAGGTATTTTATATATTATGACATCTCCTAGCCTCTAAGTTCTCTGTTAGAGCAGGGCATTATATGTTACTCGTATGATGGTGGGGATTTCCACGTGCCTAGAGAAACAGATTAATGGCGAGTCACGAAAAAATGTATCAAATAAATGAGACATTGTTAATCACGCGCCCAAAGAACTCGATCGCACACTCCTGATATGACATCATAGTCGCCATGTTGGATCGGAGGTATCTTCCAACATGGCTGCCGAGTCTCATTTCCTACCGGAAGTGTTTTACAACCCAAGAACTTAACCAACTCAAACCATGCTTAGCGGGTTTTTTACAATATATTTTAAGACATTATAGATCTTTGTATACGGTCGCAAAGAAGTAGATCTAGGAAGACGTTAAAGACTGAGTGGTGGTCAGCGGTTGTGGCGTCGTATCTATCCTAACTCTCTTAGATCTATCTTGACCCTTCTTGGCTGTGGTTTTGCCCGTTGTATGGTCACCTCCACGGCTTGATGGATTCTGCGCGTAGCGAGTTACTGTGGAGACGCCATCAACGAACTTGGTCTTGAAGAGAACGTTGGCATTGTTGAACATGCCGTCTTTGAGTGAGACTACGATAAACTGGGAATGTTTGAAGTGGGATTTCACCATTTGACCGATGTTCTGGGTGTGTGAGAGATCGAGGGCTGCGTCTACCTCGTCTAGGATGTACAGTGGTGCGGGTTTGAAAAGTAGAAGGGAGAGAATGAGAGAAAGAGCGACCAGTGATCTGAAAGAAAATGGAATTGAAAGAGTGAATAGTGGGAAGGTTTTTCCGATCCAATAGAACCATTTATATTTGGCTTAATGTTTTCCCATTTCAGACCACATCTCATTCCCTAGATTATCATTTCTTCGTTGAACGGTTGTATATGCGAAGACACATGAATATGGTTACGACTCAAACAAATAATTTTATTTTACATTTTTCAAAGTGAGGTGTACCTAAAGAGCTCACCCCGCTAGAAATAATTAATTAAATATTGGTCGACAACAACGCTCTCGGACATTCCACAATGTTAACTTCGGGACAGGTTCGGCAGAATATCTGCATAAACACAATGACATTGAAGATGTCGTTATGCAAATATTCTCCTGAACTTAACCGTGTGGAACGACCGAGAGCGTTGTTGTCGACCGACGAGGTGAGCTCTTTAGGGACACCTCACTTTAAAAAATGTTTTCTCCAAAATTTGGATAGGACGAGCAGTAGAAATTTCACTGCCATCTAGATAAAGCTCTGGTCTATTGATGTAGGAAGTTTGAAGGAAAAACTTGCAGCCGTTTTGAAGAAAACGGAGAAAATGTGATTTTTAGCAAAACTCTCATTTTTGAGGTTTACAGCGATAATTAGTAAAAAAACATTTATTCAATGAGTTTTTAAGATTTGATGCTGATTTTTCGTAAGGCTGATCCGCAATACTTGGAAATAAATATGTGAAAACATCAAGGCAATCCATTCAATGGTAATGTTTCTGCAGCGCGATGTTTCATATGCTTCAAATTTTGGATCGAATTTTCAAGCGGCGTCATAACTTTTTTTCTGCCCAAGACTTTCGATCCAAATTTATACACAGGCTGCAATAGTACTAGATGATAAGATTCTGAAACTTTCAGAAAAATCGTACCTGGGGATGAGGAGAAAAAAGCCAAAAACTAAAAATAGCACTGTTTGATTTTCGACCGTAATAGGCTAAACATTTAAAAAATCTTAAAATAAAATACACGGTTAGAATCTAGGATAATCCATTATATGAAAAATACAGTTAAATTGACGTAATAGCTTTGCGAAGGGAATAAAATTGTCCAAAATTCGCTCTGAATTAGTTTGGTTCCACTTTAAGCTGATGCTACACGGGACTATTCGCAACGGCGATTTTTCGCGATACGACTCGTCGATTTTTAATACAAGTTACAGGAGCCAACTTTTCGCGCAACGTTCGTTCGTAAATCAACCTGCTACAATGAAGAATCTTAAGCGATTTTTAAAAGTAACAACATCGTCCTCAGTCCTCGCGTAGTCTCTTTCAAAACCGCCATCTTATTTGTTGACATCGCCTCGCTTGTATTAGAGTATTGAACTGCAATTTGGGTATGCCTTGTGCGAAAAATCGTTGATGAAGCTGTTACACGAATCAACTTTCGAGGGATTCGCCATTCTGCATGCGTTGCGAGTTTTTGGAGCTGAATCTAAGACTTGCAACGCGTTGCCGAATCTTTTGCGAATACATAATATAGAGATTTCGTGTACAATGTGATCTATTGCCTTGTGACAGTTGTCAATCAATGTCACTACTAAATTATCAAAGTGATCGATTAGGGGTGTGGCTGCGTATCACTTGTGGAAAATTAATGTCTACGCATGCTCTTTCGCCGTTAGTTGCTGACATTCAAGGCTCAGCGCCGGATTAGGAATTAATCGGGTGGTATTAACAAGAAAGTTCAAGATGCCGCGAAAGATATTTCTTTTATTAACGAGTTCGCCAAAGGCAGTTTGATCATTGACGAGTTTCGAAATCATATCGCGAACAGCGATTCCGCGAGAGTTGGTCGCCCTAAAAACGCGTAATGAAATAATATATTGTACCTTTGTCCTCCACTGAGTTCATTCAAGCTTTCTTTCCATACTGTCCCAAACCCGACCTTGACCTCTAGACCGTCCAGTTCAGTCTGACCCTCGGGTGGAGCGAGTTTAGCCGTAGCACCGGGGAGTAGGGTGGAGAATATCGAACCAAAATCCTATAGAACACAATAACCAGCATTTTAATATAGAAAAGCCTTTTTTATATAGTGCATTTAGGAAAAGGAAGGGAGGAAATATCCGTTTGCATTATCGCGCCATTTTAATTTTGCCAAGAGCAAATGACGTCACTGAATGCCGCCATGTCGAATATTTGTCTTTTTTTTTTTATATTGACCGATATGGCGGCCATGTATTTTTTACTTTTATTCTCAAGATGCGCACTCCATTTTACGATTTTCACGATGCTCCGTGAATTTCTTACTTATTTACACGATTGTTGACTCATGACAATATTTTGACGAGGCTAAAATGAGGACAACCTTGAGTAAAAAGTCTGTAACTAATGAAACACAGCAGTATTTAACGAGTTATGGACTATTTCTAAATGTTTCGCGATTCAGAGGCTATTGCTTTCTTGATCCCCCCGCTCCTTTAACCCCCCTCCGCCACTTTGCTGGACATAGACCTTTTTTAAGATAGCGAACATGGTGCATGGTGGTCTAGCTTAGGTACAAACAGCTTGCCTTATATGGTTTTGCTTGTACCGAATCTAGACCACAATGCATCCTGTTTATCGAACTCAGAAAAGGCCTATGTAACTTACCTTGTTGACTTTAACCCAGGCATTTCGCAAAGCCTCGTTCTTTTTCTCGTCGAGTTCTTGAATGACCGCTGCGATCTTGTCTTTGTCGTTCAACACGATTCTTTTCTTCTTCATCAAGTCATTATACTGCACCGAAGGAGAAAATGAATATGAAATTCAAATGTTGTCTTGCAGTTCCAGTGAAGGCTTGGATTTTGGTTAACGTTTTATCAGAAAGTGAAAAAGATTACCAAATTCGATGGAGAAGTGAAGGCCGAAAAGCGAAGCATCGCGAATCGATAGACCCCTTGCACTCATTCGCAATCTGCGGGCCAAAATATTTTAAGCATTCCCTTCTCTTGAGGATTGAAATCTTTTATGATCTTAATATGTTCAATTGTTTTGACCCCCAGGTAGGGGTTTAGTGCAAGGAGTTTATACCGATATCTCAGTGAGGTATTCCATCACTTCTAAATTCTTAGTGTAAGTGAGACAATAGACATTCTTTATCCTTGGACGTCAAGTTTCTCCCATTTCCGACCACGTGTCATTTTGAGTTGTATCCATATTTATATGTCTTCTCATGCACAACCGTTAAACAAAGAAATGATACCTTAGGGAATGACAGGTGGTCTGAAATAGGAAAATATTACACCCAAGGTAGAGGTCTATGAAGTACCTTTCCTTCTGCTTTTTCCAGCAGGTTCATAGCTCTCATGGTTCTTACATTCACTTATTACAACAGCCCTAATCTGACCACTCGCCATTCCCTAGAGTATCATTTCTTTGTTTAACGGTTGCCCATGAGAAGACACATGAATATGGATACGACTCAAACAAAGAATCTTATTCTCCAGACAATGACACGTGTTCTGAAATGGGAAAACGCTACGCCCAAGGTCAAGAGGTCTATAAAGTACCTTTTCTTCTGCTTTTTCCAGCATGTTCATAGCTCTCATATTCACGTTCTTGCCCAGCTTGTCCTTAGTTTCTTGTAGCTTGGCCAAATGTTTGCCAACATCTTTCATGTCATTGGCAGCAAAGTCATAGAAAGTGTTGGGTTGTCCAAAGAACTGACGCTCGCTGGAGATCCATTCATACTTGGCTAACATGCTCTCCACCTATACAGTAACGATTTTTGAAATAAAAAGAAAAAAGAAAAGAATAAAATATTTTCAATAGCTGAATTCGAAAAACAAATACACCATGATCAGAAACTCATAAATCTTATTATTTCATAGTAAAATACAGGGTGAAAATTTGGCGGGAACACAAAGTTTTCAAGGGCACCTGGCTATGTGAATATCATTGAAAGGATATGAAGGAACGAGGAGAAAGGTTTTGTAAAGAGGGGTCAGTGTTAGTGCGGTATCAAAACGAATAGACCTTATTCGTCTTGGTGCAATTTCAGACACGTGTCATTCTCTAGAGTATCATTTTTTTGCTTAGTCGTTGCGCATGAGAAAACACATGGATATAGATACAACTCAAACAATGAATCTTATTCTCTAGGAAATGAGACGTGGTCTGAAATCGGTAAACATTGCACCAAGACAAATTAGGCCTATTTCCATTAAAGAACACCAACTGCAATTGACCGCTTTCTCAAGGTTGCGTGCGCATCCAAATTTAAGGAACTTGGCCGGCCACGATACAAGAACACGAGTATTATCATGCAGTGCTATGACATTTTTTAAGATAAAAATTCAAAATCGATTATTCACCTCTTTAAATATGAAACTGTATTCTCAATTTTACTGAATTTGCGTTTTTCAGTTTTGTGGCCCATCAAGTTGGATGCGCACGCAGCCTTGAGAAAAAGGTCTATTCAATCCAAAACGACAGGTCAACTCGTGACACATTTTTATCTCACACCAAGCTGCCATACATATGGATATGGTGCTGAGCAAAAAGGTATTCGAATTCCAAGGAATAAAGGAAAAACTAGGTCGAGTTGGCATTGCACTGCATTGTGGGATTGCTCAAGGGGTACATTTTCACGACGGCGTCTATTTTGTCCCTAAAACGTCCCACAATGCACTGCAATGCTAGCTCGGCCCATTTTTTTCATTGACCTTGGAAAATCTATTAGTGCTACGAAACGTTTTCTATTTTTGGTCGATTTTAAAATCTAACCAGTATCACCAACCTTGTGTGCAGCTTCTTTGCTTTCTTTCTGAAATTTCACGAGCTTGTGGTCCAACTCTTTGAGTTCTAGTTGTGCTTTAGAACTCCCTGCCTGGAGGTCTCTCTGGGCTGACACTTTCTCACTTATAGCCTGGGGGTATCAATATTTATAATATATTATAATATTACTCTATACTGCATGACGTAGTATACCAATACCGGTATAACAGTCTTGCCTTCATTCGATCACAGAGATCTTCTTTACGTTCCTCGTACAACCTCACATAAACATCGCAACTCCCCAAAAGGCAGACACTTTACAATGTTATGTAACCTTGAACCAGGACCAGATCCAGACCGCTTTAGCCTTTTTCCCGAAAATGACGATGATGATAATGACGATGATGATAATGATGATAGTGATGATGATGATGATGGTGATGCTGGTGGTGATGATGATGCTGGTGGTGATGGTGTTGATGACGATGATGGTGATGATGATGCTGGTGATGATGCTGGTGGTGATGGTGATAATGATAATAAATGATGATGATGATAAATGATGATGATAAATGAAGTTCTAAGACAATGATGATGATAAGGATGAAGATGATGATGGTCTTTATCTAAAGTGGGTACAACATATACAGTATAGACAACTAAAGCTGGTTATCGCTTTGGTGTTCAAGTATCGTAATGTCTACCTTGTTGTAAGTCTTGAGTGTCTCTTTTTGTTTATTCAGCTCTTCTTCAGCATCTTGGACAGCTTTCTGGAGACAAAACCACAAATGACAAAACCATTCAGTCATAACTTTATTTTCACCTATTAACGCCTGTTATTTGAGAACTTTATATATATAGATTATGAATTCTTTAAAGTGGTTTTAAGATGTATTTTAAATTCCAGGAGGTCCCTCTTAAATTTTCAAAATTTATCAATACCTGAAACAGCCTTTGGGCTGATCTAACTCAGGGAACGACTACTTCAAAGATCAAATTGGAATTTAGCTTGTAAGGTTTTACAGAGGGAGGAAAACTATAGACACCGGGGAAAACCCTCAAATCACGAGAAAGACCTAACAAACTCTACTCAGGGGTGTTGATAAGTCCAGGAATCGAACCAGAGACCCCAGAAGTGAGAGGTATGTGCACTACCGCTACGCCACCCATGATTCTTAAAGGTAATAACTATTTATACTCATTTGAATGTTTTACCCACAAATGGATGATTGTTGAGTAGATATAACATTGAATAATACAGGTAAAATCTTGTTATTAAACAGTGTATTAAAACCTTGGTCTGTTTGACATTCTCCTCAAGACTTGCTACTTGTTCTTCAATCTTCATTATGCCTTCATCGATTTTCTTCATCTTGAAAAAGTAATTTAAAGACATTAATAAGTACAACAGAATGATCTTCTATAAACCTTAATAGGGTACTCTTACCCGTTTAGGGTAGGGATGTGCTGCTGAGCCCTTGACCCTGCTCCAGAGTAAAATCGGTGAAAATCATACCCTTTTCCAGAGTAAGATCGCTGAAAACTATACCATGTTCCGGTATTACGAAAATAGATACCCTGTTCCAGAGAGGAGAGAGAGCGTGATTTCATATACCCTGTCCCAGAACGAGCACGATTTTATACACCCTGTTCCAGAGTAGAATCGCTGAAAACCATACCCTGTTTGGCAGCATGTACTTGTATAGCAAATATAGGGGAGTACCCCCCCCCCCCCCCCCCCAGATGTCATCAGGGTTTTCATTAAGGGTTGGAGATCGCACAATGATCTGGTAACTGAGCAAAATTCTCCGGCCATAATGAACCTCTTCTACTATATAAAACTTAATGAAAACCCTGCCAGGACTTTCCAGTTAGTTCATGATCTTCTCCTAGTATTTCAAAACTGGACAAAAACCGAGATTGAAAGCGGGACCTATATCAATATTTTAGTTTCTTTACCTGTTCCTCTGCATTTGAAGATTCTTTGACCATTTCATCCATTTCGAGTTTTAGTCCGTCAACTTCCTAAAAATCAATGAATTAAACAGTTATTATTTGAAGCTAACACAAATCCAAAGAATAGAGTATTGTTTGCTTTAGGTACGGACCATTAGATTCTTAGAGAGGGGAGGGTGGTGGGCAAAAACCAAAAAAAAAAAAAAAAAAACTTTTGAGCACAGCTTTAAAGAGTGAAAAAATGTTCTTAAGAAAAGTGACAGAAAAAAAATCCAAATTATTTCCAAAAAAAATCCTGCACAGCCATGAGGCATAAAAAAAATTCCTGCACAAAATAAATTGCCCAAACCCCCCCAAAAATCTGATGGTCCGTCCCTTAGATCAGGATGCAGAATATTGAAAGGGACTAAGACCACTATTTGTGTGAGCTTTATCAATATTTTCTTCTAAAGCATCTAAAGCAGAATGAACACCAAATGTTCAATGTAAACCATTCTAATATAATCTTCCAACCTGTTGTTTGGTCTTAGTTTCTTTGATTGACTGCTCTGCTTTCTTCTTGGCCTTGTTCAAGTCTTCCTCTGCTTTCTTGAGTTCTTTTTCTCTGTATGTCTTTGCTTCCTACATGTCGTTGAGTCAAAGAATAAAAATAACTTAAAAACCCAGTCACGGTGTCAAAATGGTGCAAAGTCCAGGGCAAGTCATGCAACGTTGTGCTTCTTTGGGGCTGATGTAATGGATCTACATCGTATGTTTAGATCATAATTTATATTTTTATATTTCTATTTCAGTTTGTAATGCGCGTGTGAGCATCTTCCTATGTAGCACGCGCAATATAAGTATCAATCTATTTATTATTATTTTTTACCCCAAATAGGGTCCCCAAAACTTTTTGTGGGTTCCTATATATTTTTGTAGGTGCCGAGTTTTTTGTGCAGACCCTTATGCATGAATTTAAAACAAAGTAAACGACCAGAAGATAAGTCTTAAAAATAACTAAAAGAATAAAAAAGTAAGTTGCTTGTGGGAGTGAACTTTTTATTGAAGAGTTTCAATGGTGGTCATAACTAGATCTGGTCACAAGGAGAGCTTTCACTAATAAATATATGAATAATTTTCTATTCATTACTTTACCTTCATCTTCTCTTCAATGTCTTTGCACTTTGCTGTAGCTGCAGCAATAGTTTCTTTACCTTTGGATATGATTTGTTGCTGTTCCTCTGCATTGCAAATATATATTAAATAAATCAAATTTTATCAAACTGTGAAACAACCTCACTCTACGCTGATCAAACTCAGGATACCTGTAGTTAACTTAAATGCAAATATTTTTGTATTAATCATTTGTTAAGTTTTGCAGAGGGAAGAAAGCCAGGGAACCTGGAGAAAAGTGTTGTAGGTTGGAGATCTGAAACTGAAATGAATTGTGGGATGAACTGTGCTAACACGTTGTTTGACTAAGTGTATTTTGATTTTTTAACAAGAAAAGACTTAGTCCCAACGACTCCAATCGGTCTCAGATTTCAGAACTCCGACGGACGTGTTTTTGAAATAGGTGTAATTATTTGATAATACTGTTGTCAATAGTATAACCAACCAATAGAGTTCTCCAAGGCTTTGATCTCCTCTAGTTGATGGTGGTGGGTGCTTTGTTTCATTCTTGTCTGTGCTAGTTCTGCTTCATGAACCTTTAAGTCATACTGTTGCTTCAGCTGTTGGTACCTAGGAAAAAAATCCATATTCAACAACGAAATTCAACTTTAGCATGTTATTTTTTGAGGAAAACTAAGAGAACAATCCTCGAATCAAGGTATAAAAAGTTGGCCGCACAATGACTAGGTGACCATGGACTGTTGTGGTACTGCTGAAGACTGTGGGGTTGTCCAAGAGGACATCTGTTCTTGTGTTTTACCGCAGGGAAGACACAAAAGACCTCTGCTCAAGTGTGAAGCCAAGCCTATCAGGGTTTTCATCAAGGTAGAATGCCCCAGAAACTTAGCCAAATTCCCCAACATAAACTATCATTTACTGCCAACCGGTTGGCTTAGTTGAGCATCAGACTTCTGTGCGGGAGGTTGGGGTCCGAGTCCCGGCCAGACTAACACTCAGGGTCTTAAAATAACTGAGGAGAAAGTGCTGCCTTTGTAATTACATCTGCAAATGGTCAAACTTTCAAGTGGCTCTAGATGACCACTTTAAATGGCCGTCTCATCTCTCCACACTCATCATTACTAACCAACATTGGAGGAACGTAAAAGAACCACTGAGGACGTAAAGAAACCCTGGCAGTGACTACCCTCATTGCCTACACTTCATACTAACCATCTCTCATGCTTGTAAAATTGCATAAAAGGAATCTGTCATTCACAACTCAATGTAAAGCACCTTTGATTATATCCACATAGAAAGTGTGTTATATAAATCACAAATCATTATCATTGGCAGCTTAGTAATTTGTAGTTGGACTCTCCAGCTAGTTAATGAACTTCTCTTATTATTTCAAAATCTCATGAAACCCCTGGTCCGTGGCTTAAACCTGAGGCCAACTGATATGATATGATTATGATATTTATATAGCGCTCTTTTCCATATGGATAAGTTCAAAGGCACTTTACAATGATTTATGAATGACAGATAGATAGTATGAGGTGTAGGCACTGAGGGTGGTCACTGCAAGGGTTTCTTTACGTCCTCATTGGTTCTTTTACATCCCTCCGATATTACATACCAAGTTTAGATAAAATTACAGTAATAAAAGTATGAAATTCCTAGAATTTTTCAATGACACACAAAGGATTTGCATCCTCCCTGATCAAATGATCCTAAACTTCAAAGTTCTTCTTACTTGTCAGCCACACTTTTACAGTTGTTTAGTTCCTTGACTACTTTCTCTAGTTCATTGGATTTCTCCTTCAGCTCGTCTTGTGCTTCTTTGAGCTCTTCAAGCTTGGCAAGGATGGAAACAGAGGAAGATCTGGCACCTGGAATCATTAATAGTAAAAATTACATACAATAACATACTTTTTTACATTGGAAAATTTGTAAATTCTTTACTTTAAATTTAAATTTAAAAAATAGAATTAAATATCTTTCAGTTAGTTATTGACTGTTTGTACAACTTGAGTTTTTTTACTGAATAAGGGAACAATCATTTTTTACGGGCGGAGGTGGTGGGGGGAGGGAGTGGTGGGATTGGGGAAGGGGGGGGGGGGCAAGTAAAAAATATGCCATTTGAGGGGGCAACCAAAAACAATTAGCTAAGTATAAAATTTAGTTTTAAAAATTATCCTATTCTAATAAGGGGTAAAGTAAAAGACATTCAGGCTGGGAAGGGGTTGTGACTGGCAGGTTGAGTGAGCGAGCAGCATACACCTTGGGGCTGTGTAACTAGCTGTCTAATGATTACTTTATGGGGGTATCATGTCTAATTGATTGCCGCATGGCCAATTTACTGTGTGATTGAATGATTCAACCAATTTACTGATTGATCTTACTAATGTGTATGACATTGAACATACCTCCAGTCAAGGTTCCTGCAGGATCAAATACATCCCCATCAAGAGTGACGGTTCTTGTCTTTACTTTAGGGTCAAATGTTACCTGATAAAATAATGAGAGTCTTCACTCACACTCTTTCTTATAATGGATCAAATGCTCTTCCACATAATGTTTTCCCAATTTAGACCAATTGTGTCATTCATTAGAGTATCATTTCTTTATTTCATATGGATACGACTCAAACAAAAAACTTTAGTCATTATCTAGGGAATGACATATGGTCTGAAATGGGTATTGTAAACATCACAACCAAGTTGCTAAATTGGTCTATTATGGGGGACAATTAGGATACAATAAACTGAGTAAGCCTGAGTATGCCTGAGGATGAGGATGACACAGGCAATTCCTTTTTTAGCTATGCTGATACATCTTTTTAAGGCGCAGACAGAGGGTGCAACATTACACGCAAGAAATTAGAATTGGGGTGACACATGTTGCAACAAAACCATGCAATATCGCTTTTGTCAGTCAGACAGGAAGTCCAAGTGATGATATAAATAAACCTACCTTTTTAGCATGATCTATGGTGTCGCACACTAATGTAGAACCAAAGACATAAGCAATGGCTGCCTTGACTTCACTCTCATAACCCACCAAAGAAAGAGCCGAGTTGACACTGTCTTTACCAACCTAAACATAACGTACAATAAATGAAGGAATAAGTGAGTAAATGAATCAACAATGGAGGACTTGAATAGATGAATGAGAGAAATTCAAACTAAGAAATGGTATCAATTGAAAGAATATTTGACATACCAAATCCTGAGCCCTGCTAACCACCTCATTAGGCAGTGTCTTGTGAGAGATCTTGTTCAATGGTATGATAGTGTATCGTCTCTTCAACTGTCCATTCTGAAGCAGTTTTTTTCCTGTTGTTTCTGAGTCTACTACAACATTGTACAGCTGTATGGAACAATGAAACAAGAAGAGATGTATCCATTCAGTAAACTTTAACTTCTATGCTAATCTAAGTCAGGGCATGGCTAACTCACAAATTGAACCCTAAAACAACCTCTGGACTGATCAACGTCAGTTCATGGCTAACTCACAGATCGAACCCTGGAACAACCCCTGGGCTGATCTAAGTCAGGGTATGGCTACATGTAACTCACAAATTGAACCCTGGAACAATCTTTGGGCTGATCTAAGTCAGGGTATGCCTAACTCACAGATCGAACCCTGAAACAACGTCTGGGCTGATCAAAAATTAAACCAAAAAAAAAAACAGAGTGAAATTTTTAAATAGATATTTTTGATACAAGATCCAATACTAACCCTTCCACCTGCTGCTACTTCTAGGCTTGTTGCATTCTTTACATCTTTAACTTTGATTAACTGTGCTACTAGACCCTTGACCTGAAAATACAGATGTCAAGCTTGTCACTTTTAAGATTAAAATTCAAAGTTACTTTCAAGATTTCAAAATTGAATGTAGCTTCAATGTGAATTTCATACAATAGTCCCCTTCACAGTTCCCTGCACCATCTTGAAAGGTAAGCCGTGACATTGCATCAAAGTGAGACGAATGGTGAGTTTGCAATGATAGAGACATGTGAATAATTGTCCAAGGTGTTGAAAAAAGGTCTCTATCATTGCGACTTTTATTTGTCTTGCTTCGACACAAAGGCACAGCTACCTTAATTATTTCAAATGTACCTTCTTTCTGTCAAATTTTGGTTCTGGATCTTTGTACTCAAACTGCAGGTTAGGAAATCTAAAAACAAATTCGAGACAATTATTTTCTAGCTTTGATTAAAGCTCAGCAGGCAGAATAAAATTTTTTTTTTTTTTGTAATTTGCTACTAACTACAAACTTACTTTGCTTCAAGAGTTTCCACTTTAGTCCTCAGGTTTGAAACTTCAGATTCTAGTTTTCGTCTAATGAAAATAAATAATTGAAAATTGTAAAATTAATATAACTGATAACTGTAAAAATACTCATCAAAACGAATTTCTGAAAATGTGCATCTTCTACATTACAAAAATTGAAATAAATAACAATTTGTTGAGAAACAATGTGTTATTTTCTGCCTTCTACTCACGCAACTGAACTTTCTGTTGCTAGCAATTGCTTGTGGACAAAATTGCTCCATGTAACACCCCCATGAAACTTGTCTTGCAATTGCTGCTGCACTCAAGTTTTAGCTAGTAAAATGTTCAACATGTAACAGTGCCTTACTTCAAGACTACTTACTTCTGAGCTACCAACTTTTCTTCTTTTCCATCTTCATAATTAAGTTTATTGAGTTCAGTCTAACAATGCAAAGATAATAAAATCAGATTACATTATGCAGAGCTAAAGCAACCAAACTACAAAAATATTTTTTCCAGTGGGTTACTAGAAGTTCGTAAAACCTTATGTAATACTGTACTTTCAGCTCATGCCTAATTATCTTTGACATTTACTGCAGTTTTCCATTGGTAAGGTAAGGCATTGGCTGGTAAGTCGTTGGCCATTAGTTTTAAATTAGTTTTTGCTCTTTCATACCTTGTTTTTGGCTCAACGCTACTGGTCAAAATGACTGGCAAGGCAAAGATTTGACCAGACAAGTTCCATTTCTGGACAGACATTATTCAATGTCTGGCTGTTATTTTAAGCCCTGCACGCTGAAATTTGGTTTTTCACTGCTGTCAATCGAAATCAATTTATCGGAACATTTTATATTCTTGGCTGGCGTCAGTGAAAAATCAATTCCACAACGAGCTGTTGAAATGTCAGAGTTCAAAGAATATCAAAAACCACAGTTATGGTTTTCAGTGTTTTTTACCTCTAACTTTGATTTACTCTTTTCAATGGTGTCAAAGGCCTTCTTGTCTTTCTCATATTCTTGTTCTGTGGCTTTTAATTCCGATTTCTTTTTCTTGAGTTCTGCTTGACAGTGCTTTATTCTACAAGATTAGTGCACACATTTAAAATGTGATTAATATAGTGAGGGAAAGAGAAATACAGTAATATTCATTCACTGACTATCAACGATGGAACTCTTACTTCATTTGTGCCTGTTTTGACTCTGTTTCTGCAGCACTGATGTCTTTCTTACTGGCTGAAAAATTATAAAGTGTATAAATATTTAGAAAGAAATAAAACAAGATTCAAACTTTCTGGAATAAAATGAAATAATGGAAGGAAGGAAGGAAGGAAGGAAGGAAGGAAGGAAGGAAGGAAGGAAGGAAGGAAGGAAGGAAGGAAGGAAGGAAGGAAGGAAGGAAGGAGAAAAGTAAGAAAAAACAAGGGTAAGAGTGGAAAATCAATTAAAAAGAGAGTGATTGAAGGCTGCAAATAAGTCATCAGACAAATGTCCAGTAAAAATGGCCACTTGACTGGTAAATGATATCCTTGGCCAGATATTTGATTGAACACATTTCTGACACCACAATACGAGAAAAAAATCGCGGACTGGGGTTACTTGATGTGGATATGTCTGATATCAAAAAAATGTTACATTTATACTTTGGCAGAAAAAAATTGCCTCTGGCCTGACAAATAAATTGCTTATCAAAATTATGGCTTATATATTTTATTTTACAACCTTTAATAGAACCAAAATAAAATTATTTAAAGGACAAATCTTATCAAATGAAGTTAAACCCAACCAACAAACACTTATTTGATTTGATTAACTTACTCATTATCTGATCAGCCAGTGTTTTTTCTTCGCCATCATCATTACTGGACAGACCAGCAGATACAGCATGGAAATGATCCTGTGCAGCCTGCACTGCATCTGAGTCTTTCTTGCTCTTGTCTTCAAGCTTGGCTAGGGAGTCTGTTAACTTTTGCAGTTCTTTTCCTTTGGATTTCAGTTGTTGCTGGTCCTAAAAATAAATATTGAAAAAGGAAAAGTTAAGTGAAAGAAGAAGAGAAAGAAAGGAAATGGAAAGGAAAGGAAAAGTGAAAAGGGGGAGACGGAGAAGAGAGGAAAATGAGAAACAATAGGAAAGGAAAAGAGTAAAACGGCGATAATGGAAGATAGGAGAGCAGAAGAACAGAAAAATAGGAGAGGAAAATAGCCAAAGGGAAAGAGAGTAAATGCTGAAAAGATGAAAAGTGGAGGGGAATTAATTTAAAGGAAAGAGTAAAAAACAAAGAAAAAAATTAAAAAATAAAAGAAAGCAGAAGAAATAAAAAGTGGGAGACAGAAAAGATGCAAAAGAGAAAGAGAAGCAAAGGGAAACAAAGTAAATAATGAAAAGAGGAAAAGTGAAAGGGAATAAATTTAAGGGAAAGAGTAAATAGAAAAGAGAAAAATGGAAATGTGTAGGAGAGGAAAGGGGAAGACAGGAAAAGTGGGAGAGAAGAAAGGACAAAATGGAGAAATAGGAAGGATTAGGGAGGTTTGTAAGGAAGAGATAATGTGGGGGAAAAAGTAGCAGTACAGTGTAATTGGAAGAATGAAATGCCAGAAAAAATGGTGGGAAAAAATATAAACAAAGAATCCATGATCTTACATCATTGTGGCTTTTCTCCATGTTTTTCTTCTTTCTCTTCTCTGCAGTCAAGGACTCTTTTGCATGTTTCCAGTCTGAATTGGCTTTGACATCAGCCTGTTAAGAAAAGAAATTCACAACAAAATGCACAGGGCCATATCTAGATCTTAAACACCTCTTTTATGTAAATGATCAAACACTGGAGTAAGTGCATTCTTAAAAACAAAGGCTGAGTACTTTATTTTTGAGGCCTCTCCTCTGTTTTTGATTGGATTTAATAACCAGCCCGATGCGATGCCATTGTTGATAATTGCACAGATCCATGATATAGGAACGATGGATTTGGATTTAATATTGATTTGATATGAATGTCCCCAGGACAGGTCTATATTTTTAAAATATAGACCTATACTGGGACATTATTGAGGATAACAGCCTCATTACACAATGGGATTTTGATTGTGGCTGGTTATTAATTAGCACAAATTTCCAAGACATACACTGTATACAGGTAGAGTGTTTTTGTGGCATTACAGCAGCCATGCTGGAGTACCAAAACAATACATTTTCTATCCTCCGGGATTTGAACTTTATTTTTTTAAGCAAAAACCGTGCAGACAGTTTCTATTGTTTGGTACACCAATATGACTGCCTTGTCATGTGAGTGAAATTCTCTATAATGATAGTGGCAACATTTTATCGCTTAACTATAAACTCTTTGAAAAGCAGTTTTCATAGTTTCAGGGTTATAGTTCCAGGGTTTGCACTAGGAGTTTCCAGTCCAGATCCAGGGTTCCTCATAACTGCTCACATAAGAGGCCCTAAGTATTTTGTGATAAGTGCCAATCAATAGTCCCCACCTGTGCCATCTTGAAAGGTAACTATGCCTGGGCATCAAAGCAAAAACAGCGGCGACCTTGCAACTATAGACCTTTGTTAACACCTTGGGCAAGTATTTACATGTCTCTGTATTGCAAGTTCACCGCCATTCTTGCTACCATGCAAAGGCATGGTTAACTTTTCAGATGGTGGAAGGGAACTGTGCGTGGGTCTATTGTCAACACAAGTGAAGTAAGTCATGGAATGCATAACATTTCTAGAAATATCATTCAGTCATATTTTAATTAAAATGCAGGAATCATTTCTGTGATAAAATACTGTCAAAACTTTGGGATTGTTTCGAAGCTTCCAGTAGATGAGAAATAAGACTAGAAATTGCATTATACCTTTGAAACCTCCTCAAATTTAACTTCCAGCTGCTTCATGATTTCTCCTGATTCCTGTAATGACAAAAAACATCAAATCAGGAAATCAAATTACTCAATACAATAGTGCTGGAATTCTAAAATCTACTTACTGTACATTACTTTATTCTAAAAAGCATGTGTGACATAATTTGTATAATTTGCATCACAATAAAATAGGGTTTTGGTTAAAGTCAGTCAAGGTGTTACTACAGTATGGGTAGCATGGGTGGTGTTCGCGGCTAACGCGTTGTCTTTCACCGCTGTGAGTCCAACGGGTCGGGTTGCTGGTTCAAGCCCTGCGGTCGCCACATGTGAATTGAGTTTGTTTGATGTGTTGCTCTCTCCTATGCTACAAGGGTTTTCTCCGGATACTCCAGTTTCCTCCCTCCATAAAAATCAACATGTGAGTTGAGTGTTGTATATTGTAAATATAGAATGTGGAGTGAACCACCGGAGAGTGCGATGACAAGGGCAGTGGCCATGCCCATGGAATGTCATGAACATGTCTTGATTCACATCCATTAAAACCTACAGATACACGTTCTTTGTCACGGGGATGACATTGTGTATTTCTACAGTATGGCATGGTTTGATGACAAGTTTTCAAGGGCAGTGGCCATGCCCATGGAATGTAATGAACATGTCTTGATTCACATCCATTAAAACCTACAGATACACGTTCCTTGTCATGGGGATGACATTGTGTGTTTCTACAGTATGACATGGTTTGATGACAAGTTTTCAAGAGCAGTCACCATGCTTATATGTCATGAACATGCCTTGATTCACATCCACCAAAACCTGCAGATACACGTCCCTTGTCATGGGGATGACATTGTGTGTTTTTACAGTATGACATGGTTTGATGACAAGTTTTCAAGGGCAGTCAACATGACTATATGTCATGAACATGTCTTGATTCACATCCACCAAAACCTACATGTACAGGTACAGTACGTTTCTTGTCATGATAACGACATTGTGTGTGCTATTTGGGAAAACACTATAGTGTAAGAAAGCAAAAGGCATTAAAAGGCAGATGTTTTAATTAGATGTGACATACAGCATTTCGTTTCTTCTCCAGCTCAACAATCTCAGCAGTGACCTTTTCAACCTGTTTCTCGATCTAAAAATAGAATCAAAATACAGTAAAAGTTATTTAATAATTCTTGAACCTAACATTTGAACCAAGTTGCCGTGGGATGGATTAGTGATGTCAAATATTTGCTGGTCCAAAAAGAAATATCAATTTCAAGTTTGTTGTTTTTATCAATTCCTGAAATAATCTCTGGGCTGATGAAAGTCAACGCATGGCTAACTAACAGTTTCAATCCTGAAACAACCTCTAAGTCAGGGCACGGCTAACTCACAGATTGAACCCTGAAACAACCTCTGGGAGGTTGCATAGGGAGGAAAACCAGAGGCCTTAAGAATAAGGGAGACCTAATTCACACCACCTAGATAAGGTTTATGTTTATTCATTCTAGTAACCAAGTTGAATTTTACTTATTTAGTAAAAAAAAAAAACAGATCTTAATATTATAATTCTTTAAAAATGTTTAAATAATCATGTCAGCAAACCTCAACCATCTTTTCCTGCAGTTTCCTTATTCCATCTTTCATGCTTTCTAGCTCTGTTGCTGAAGTGGCTTGCATTTTCTATCCAACGACAACAAAACAATAATATTCAGTGATAAAGTTGGAATCAAAGCATTCCACTCGTACAATAACAAGTATAGTTGTCTTTACCTCAGCCATGACAAATTGATGTGCAACGTACAGTCTTGTAAAATGCTCTAATTCTCGCATAACCTTCTGATATTCAAGGTATGATGCTCTTTCCTAAGGAGAAAAAAAATTTAGAAACAGAGTCAAATGTCGCCATATTCAACTCTATATACATAACCTAACTACATCATTTGTACATATACATACCAGCCGAGTTAATTGTGCCCCCCCTCCCCCCGAGAAATGAATAATGGGCCAATTAAATTTTGGTTAGCTTCTTACATAGCAATATTGAAAAAATATATCATTATAATAATAATTTGCAATTCTCTGTTTCTTCTGTAATGCCAGACGCTCGCAATAATTAAGAGTTGTCCACTTTTTTTCATTGTCATGACAGTGAGAGGTGCGCAAAATCTTGAGAAATGCCGATTGAATACATCATGTCAAATTCTCAATTGAGATTGGTTGACCTTGAGTTTGTCCTGAAGGTCAACACAGCTGATTAAAGAATCTTAAGTCCTAATCTGTGAACATAACAATCTTCAAGACATTTATTTACCTCTTTGAGCTTCTTGAGAGTAGGGGTAATTTCTTCATTCAATATCTTCAGAATTAGTAAACAAAATGAAAATGTTAGTAAAGAATTCAAATGTTCAATCATTGACTGGAACCCAGAGACACTAATAGAGTTTTTTTTTGGTTCTTGACCCAGTGTTACTAGTCAAAATGGCCGACAAGGCAAAGTTTTGAATAAACAAGTTCTTATTGTGGGCCAGGTTGTTCAAAGCTGGATTAGCACTAATCCAGGATTAACTCTATAGGTCTTATTAAGAGTTAACCTAGGATTAGCACTAATTGAGCTTTGAACAACTGGGCCATGGCTTGACATTTTGAAATGGCTGCCCTTTATCACACATCTGGGCTCGGTTGTACAAATGTACGAAGCCTGGATAGGGCTATCCAGCAGATAAATTCTTATCCAGTGGATAAGGCGATGCTGTTTTCCAATAAATTTATCGTCTGGATGAGACTTATCTGTCGGATAGCACTATCCAGGCTTTGTACAACCAGGCCCTGTAAGCCCTGGCTTGCTGTAAATGCACAGCATGCACACTGGATGACGGGATGACTTACTGTTTCGATCTCTTGTAGTTTACTGTCTTTCTTCTCAATGGTTCTCATGGCTGACTGCTTCTTGCTCTCATACATACGAGTACCAGCAGCTTCTTCTATCATTGACAGAATCTAAAAATCAATATCAAATTGAAATTGAAAATATAAATAATTATCATACAATTATCCATAAAATACCTATATTTATCCTTTTCGAAAAACTGATATTTTCACATGTGATATCATTACCATGTGTATTTAAGCTATTAGTTTATAAATAAAAACTTTTTATAATAATAAAAAGCTTGTTAAGTTGATTTTATGAATAATTATATAAGAAACAGAATATTACGTGGGCGCTTGTGAGAGATCTTTTCGACACTCGAAGATAAATTTTGTATCTCCGCGCGCCCATGTAATATCCTCTATTTATCATATTAACCCTTTCACTACTAGAGGCTAAAAGTGTCCAAGACAGTCTCTTCCTGGAACATTATTAGGGTGTTTTTTATTTCTCAATATCAAAATGAAAAACACATGCTCAGTAGATATTGAGGCCTTATAACACACATCAAAGCAGTTGATACTGTAGAATCTGATTAGTTGATGATCCAAAAAACAATAGCCCACGTGTTTCAACACTTAGAAATGTCCTACACTATAGGGGATAGGTAATTGAAGAGCAAAAACGTCTTTCCGCTGGCCGCTTTTGACCATTCTACATGTAAAAAAAATTCCAGTTGGCTGTCTTTGGCCGCTCTAGTAGTGAAAGGGTTAATAATCATAATGAAATATACTGTAAACTTAATAAATATCAATATTGTGTATTTTAAGACCCCCTATACTGTAGGTAATAAATATCAATATTGTGTATTTTAAGACCCCCCTACCCCCAGAACTTCCAATTTTCTTCCATACAAACCCTGTAATTTTCTACTTCCTCTAAAACCCCCGCCAATCGGAAATTCAAAATTCCTCGTGCTTGGGGAGGGGAGGAGGGAGGTACAGATAATTTCTGGAACTACACAATATAAAAATACTGTATTACACAGCAAAAATTACCTCGGGTGGCTTCATATTCAGTACTTTTGTTATACGACCCTAAAAAATAATAATAATAGAATACTGTATTTCTTTGCTTCTGTGTTATTTAATATTGAATAGATATGTTAGACTTGAAAGAATAATCTTTTGTAGAAGAACAAGACTTAGTGATAAATTATTGTTGTTGTTGTTGTTGTATGTAACTTTGAGAAAAGCTTCAATCAAGTTACTGCGGTTTTTGATATTCTGCGATTTCGGTAGTTATAAAATTATAAAATGGTTTTAGCTGCTGTCAATCAAAAATAATCAACAGTAAAAAAACAATCTCACAACAAGCCATTGAAATGTCTGAGTTTGCAGAATATTGAAACACACAGTAAAAGCCCAAAGAAAGATCACAGGGCTTTCAGAATGTTTTGTAGTATGTGGTCATAAGTTTGAAGCTGGCTGTGATCCTGTAGATCAAGATCATCTTTTTTAATAGAAAAGAAAAAAGTACATGTAGCTAGCACTGAGCAGTTAACGTTGAAGCAACTGCTCCAGCAGCAGCTGGCTTATTCTTAAAGCCCTGGAGCAGAGGTTGATGTTTTTATGGAGGCTAGTGCTTCTGCTGTAAAAATTAGGTCATTCTTTCTTATGCCCTATCACAATATCCTACTTTTATCATCAATACAGTAAACCACGGGTGGTGTAGCAAAAGACCCTTTGCAGCACTTTGGAATGCAGCTCAATCTGGGGGACAAAACAATAGGTTCTAATTCTCTGGAGATTGTTTTGTCCTCCAGATTGAGCTGCTTTGACCTCACATGCAAGAGGTCTATAGTACACTTGCCTCTAAACTCTCAGGTTTGATTCCTAGAATTTGCATCACATGTGAATAGAGTTATCTTTGTATGTTTCTCCTTCAATTTCAGACTTTTTCTGTTTTTTTTTTTTTTGTTTTTGTTGTTGTCCCTCCACAAAACCTAACATGCTATAAATTCCAATCCAATCTGCGGGTTAGATCACTTGACTTAGATCACCCCAGAAATCATTGAGTATTGATCAATGAAATTTGAAGTAATCGAGTTTTACAGTACCTGCATGATAAGAAAATGTGGGTTGTTGATGTTAAGCTGAACTGAACGGAACAAATCCTGTACACGAGTGTTATTAGCATTACACCCATTGATAAGGTATTTATTTCTACCTCCAATGACGACCTGCAACAAATAAAACTATATTATCATTCAAATTAAGACAACTGTAAATAACTTTCTACAAATAATATTCTGCTTATGCACATTATGATAATGGGTAATTGTGTACTTCGTGACCAGCCGACACGTGTCAGCCAACTATTGCCTGATTGTTGGTCGACATTCTCCAGACTGTTGACCAACGCTTGCCCAAAACTTGACCGTCACTTCTTTGCTAATCTACTGAAATCAAATTACCTGTCTGGATACTGTTATTTCATCAAATGTTTCATATCCCAGTGGACTCTGTTTCTTGTCAGTATTATCAAAGGCGATGGTAACAGTTGCTTTTGTTACTCCAGCCTGTCCTCCCTTGTAAACAAGCTCTTGTAGACTGCCTGCTCTGACCTACAATGGTTTAAAATTGAGTTAGCCTTCTAAAACCATACTCCTCACACTTACATGCTTGCACGCAGTAATACGGCAATATTTTACAACTATCACTCCTCATAAGAGACTGTCATATGCTTTTCTCCATGCACTACCGCTACATTCAGTCATGATTTTTATGGAGGAAAAATTGGGGAACCTGGAGAAAAATCCTTCTGCCATGGTAGAGAAAGCCAATGGTGACAAGAGAGCAACACATCAAACATACTTCACTGGCATATGAAGTTTTAATAGCCAAAAACTTGTGAATTCATATTTGACCTAACAGTATGCTGAGATAGGCAGCGTCTGAGCAGCAGATGATACTCATTGCTTTTAGCTGAAGTTTTTTGATTTCTTTACATGGCATTCTTGTACGATGCCAAAATAATACCCCATGGCCAGCTGGCTAGGCAAAGCTATAAGAGAGTAACACCTTTGGAATACTAGGGTAAGCAGAGTGAAATCTAGTAAAGGTCCCAATAAAAAGTTTGGTTATACTGGTGTACAGTGCTATGAACTATGTGAAAAACAACTTTATATTGTTTCTGTGAGCCAAGATATCCCCAGAAAAAGCGAAATTCCTCATGTCTTGGCTTCCATCTATCAAATTTATGACGATACAGTATGAGTTAAACTGCCAGCTGAGGGAGTCCAAAATCTAGACATCTAGTAAATTGTGGAAATACAGCATGTAAGCTTACATGGATATAATACGTTAAAGAAAAGCGAGTTAGTTTTTCTTTCCATGCTTATCTATGCTACAGAGGTTTTGTTTATTAGTTAATCAATCCTGAGAAGGCAATATTTCAAAAAATAAGCGACAAAATCTCAGTTAAAATGGAAAAAAAGAGGTCTTACCTGAGAAAGGTTTGAGATTCCCAGAAGAAAACAAATCGAATCTAAGATATTTGATTTTCCACTGCCGTTTAGTCCTGTAATGGCGTTGAACAATGGATCAAACCCTGAAATAGTCGTTCTCTGTGCATAGGACTTAAAACCGTCGATAATTATTTGTTTAATATACATTTTTGGGGATAAAACGAGTCCAGCTTGGATATCTTTTGGTCTTTGGACGAAGAAACGATTTCTTGTTTTTGGCGCCTAAAATACAAATAGACCAGCATGCAATGCAATATACACAGGAAGCCCAAAATATAATCCTGGCACGAAAGAAGTCCAAAAAAAATATCCAATATCTTTTTCTTACTTTTTCTTTATGACAAAAATTTTTTTGTACAAGTTTTTATTGTTTCAGGCAGAGTCAAATCATTGCGAACATTTTTCGTTTCGGTTTTTTTTAGCGGTTTTTATGTGCATTTGAAACCAGATATGCCACAGGCAGACCAAACAAGGTTCCTGTGTACAGGAATGTATGTATATGGGAGTTATGATGAATGTAACACAAATAAATTGTTTCACTCACCATTTTGGCTTAAAACTTGCTGCAGTCGTTGCTTTACCTTAGTCAGCGTACTGGCGAAGTTTCGGCGCAATGTGAGGCCGTTCAGTGTTTTTCCCCAAAAATATCCTTAATAATTGGAAGCCTTCCCTAGTGTTAAAGAAAAAAAAGAATTGCCTTCGTAGCTCAGTGGTTAGAGCACTGGTCTAGTAAACCAGGGGTCGAGAGTTCGAGTCTCTCCAAAGGCTAGCTGATAGAGTTCGAATTCAGACTTTTTTGCGTGGCTACCGAACTATTTTAAGAGCGACTGTCTGTAAAAATCAAACAAAATCAGAAATATGTGGAAAGGCTCAAATTTTCGAATTCGCTCTACTTTTGGATTTTAGTAGTGCATGATGAAGGAAGAAACGCTGTGTGGTTAGTTTTGAAAAATACTTTTTTGTTTTCGAGAAATAGGGAAAAATCGGTTTGAGCTCCAGAGACGATTTTCGCTGCCAAAAGATGGCTGAAAATTGCTTACTTTCGCTTGGTCCGTGTATCAAAACTATTAATCCAAATAGCCTTCTAATACTTTCTGCCAAAAGTACAACTCTTATTTGCTCAATTAAGAGTAGTTTCATAAAAATCGAACGACTCAGAATTATTTTACACAATAAAAAGCAATGGGCACTGAGTTACAATGCTGGTCAGTGCATCTCGAAAACTGCGAGTTTCCCTATGTGCCATCCTTCCAAATCTTATGAAATTATAGTCAACAACTATTGGGAAACTACTCTTTTGAAAAATGTATTTTTTATTTTGGGGAAATAATTGTGCGCTTTTTGCGAGAGCTTTTATTTTGACTCATTAAATATGCAGAAATCATTGTTTGGCGAACTAAAGACTTCTCGAAATAAATTCCCTTGAAACATCATTGTTTTTCAAATCTAGTCTATACAAATAAAAGAAAACATTAACATACTAACCTTCAACACGAAAAGGTCTTTTCCGTTGCTCCATTCATCGGAGTTATCAAGAAATTAGAATTGGCAACCGTGGCGTTGGCTTGTTTTATGCAACCGATTTCCGAAAATACCATCTATCAGTACCAGTCGACATGCACAGTTCGTGTTTCTTTACAAACAACTAGTCAGATTTCAATAAGAAATATACAGAATAGAGTACTAAATTCGATTCCTACAGAGTCCAGTAGGTTATTCTAGCTTCACTGGCAAGTTGTTTAGTTGTTACAGTTGGCGCGAGAAAAGAGCGTACCGTAGTTTCTTCCGGTTCTGTCCATACCCTACTAGTGGTCTTGGAATCTTATGTATTATCCTTGGCAAGAAAAAGAGTCGAGATATACATTATTATGCCATTTTAACATTAAAAGCCCTTTGTGAGCAATTTTAAAAGTGGTTCTCTCAATAGATTATGGTGGAGTCGGCTAGGGGCACCTGTGCGAACTACTATGCCATACTGCTCCGTTTTGATATATTTCATTAAATAATTTTGTTTCCTGTGATTAGTTCCTGCACTAGATTTCTCTTTAAGAAGCCAGCTTGTTGCAAGAGAAATTCCTGTTTTCTTTCTTTCTCCTTCGTTAAAGAACAGTGGTCGGTGCACTATGGTCCCACAACACGATCTGCACGCTGGAATGCTGTCTCGGTATAAGTTTATGACGACAGTTACTCGCAAACAATTGCCGATCGATCTGTTAAATATTACAGACCAATTTATCAACGCGCTACTGACTAGTAGTTCTTGGAAGAAATAGCCAAAGGTGGATCCCTGGCCTTATACTGTTCTGTATATTTCTTATTGAAATCTGACAAGTTACTGATAGATGGTATTTTCGGAAATCGGTTGCATAAAACAAGCCAACGCCACGGTTGCCAATTCTAATTTCTTGATAACTCCGATGAATGGAGCAACGGAAAAGACCTTTTCGTGTTGAAGGTTAGTATGTTAATGTTTTCTTTTATTTGTATAGACTAGATTTGAAAAACAATGATGTTTCAAGGGAATTTATTTCGAGAAGTCTTTAGTTCGCCAAACAATGATTTCTGCATATTTAATGAGTCAAAATAAAAGCTCTCGCAAAAAGCGCACAATTATTTCCCCAAAATAAAAAATACATTTTTCAAAAGAGTAGTTTCCCAATAGTTGTTGACTATAATTTCATAAGATTTGGAAGGATGGCACATAGGGAAACTCGCAGTTTTCGAGATGCACTGACCAGCATTGTAACTCAGTGCCCATTGCTTTTTATTGTGTAAAATAATTCTGAGTCGTTCGATTTTTATGAAACTACTCTTAATTGAGCAAATAAGAGTTGTACTTTTGGCAGAAAGTATTAGAAGGCTATTTGGATTAATAGTTTTGATACACGGACCAAGCGAAAGTAAGCAATTTTCAGCCATCTTTTGGCAGCGAAAATCGTCTCTGGAGCTCAAACCGATTTTTCCCTATTTCTCGAAAACAAAAAAGTATTTTTCAAAACTAACCACACAGCGTTTCTTCCTTCATCATGCACTACTAAAATCCAAAAGTAGAGCGAATTCGAAAATTTGAGCCTTTCCACATATTTCTGATTTTGTTTGATTTTTACAGACAGTCGGTCTTAAGCAGTGAAAACTGTTTGAAATTGTTGCCAATTTTGTATAAGAGCTACAACATTGCAACCCAGGGACGGCGGAGCGGTTTTTTGATTTCACAAAAAATGGGGGGGGGGGGGGGGGGACTAAATCCCCCCCAGCACCACCGGTTCCGCCGTCCCTGCAACCACGTGCACATTAGCCAAAAAACAATTTTTGACGCTGAACTTACTACATGATTGGGACGAATTTAGTTGATCACTCCTAATCGTTCGTACACACACGCATAAAGTAGAATATATGCTCTTAAAGAGGAAAATGTGAAATTTTGAGCATTTTAATTTATTGTTTAAATACCAAGAGAATATGAAGTAATAAGAGAGCACATCCCTGTGACTCATAAAAGTTTTTTGAAAATCTATTTTTAGCTCCGCGCGCAAGCCTGAACTATCTTAGCATGCAATTCCTGATTGGTCAGATTGTAGTGACGTCATGGGTACAAGAGTTCGGCAGTGACAAGCAAGCTTCATGCAGTTGACAAACCAAACTTTATTCAATTTTTACGAGAAAATGTTATGATTGCAGTCATGGATGAGACTGTAAGTTATCCCACAATTCTCCACCTAAACTGAAATACAGTAAATATTGCTGTATCCCATGAACACGTACTTCTGACCTGAACTTCAATGTTTTCAAAATGACAAGTTGTCTAATGGACATCTAAAATGATGGTAGATTATTGGACTCGTTTACGAAAGAGCCGGATTTTCGATGAACAAACTTGTTGACTTTACTGAGTCAAAAGTTTAAAAAACTTTAAGCTCGAGAGAAAATTTAGCATTTACTGTTGGAACCAGTTGTTTACCAGTAAAAAGAAGAGGTTTTAAGATAGCTGAAAACAGTCAAGCTGCTCAGAATAGAAGAATTAAACATAAAGGCACAAATACGCCGAACAGAGAGCATCTGGCGGAAAAAATCGCAAGTAAAATGCCCTTCAAGCAGGTAAAAATAATCTCTTTTTCATAAGTTTGAATCCTTAATTACTAAGTTTGATTCACTTTTTGTACTTAGCCGATACTGTGATTGTATTTCTATTGTCTGTTCGGGACTTTAGAAGTTGAAAAGTTATGAAAAAAAATACCTGAACATTGAGGCGGAGCGAAAGAGAAAGTTCTAGTTTTAGTAGTCAAACTTTTTAATTAATTCACTTTTTCTCAATGGGCAATGTCTTTTGCATCAAGTGACATACTGTATTTTGGCAAGCTAAACATATTAAATAATTGTGAAAAATCATTTCAATGCCTTTTAGTAATAATAATAATAATAATAATAATAATAATGTCTTTATTAAAGAAATGATAAAATACATATCATTAACGTGATTACAATCATAAAACTAAAAACTGATAAAAAGATACTAATTACTAAAGATTATTCTATTTACAAATGAGTTTTTAAAACGTTGAGAATTAACTCTAGGTCTAATAAAATATGATTTCCTTAAATTATATTTGGACGTTTGTATTTTAGGCGCTATGCTATGCAAAGGATGGTCACTACTAACCGATTTCTTATATAACCTTGTGTCAAATTTATTTAAAAGATCCTGGATATTATAATGGTATGTTGTATAATTTCGTTTGTAACAGCGATCTAAAAAGTTTTGTACGGTGGTAAGCTCCGGAGGTGATGCTCCATAAACACTAAGACCATAAATTAGTTTTGATATAACAATTGTTGAAAATAAATGGTCAACTTCTTTTTGTATATATCCTTCCTTCCTAAGGGATCTTATAACAAATAAAGATTTGTTTATAGCTATAATGGTATCTTTTACATGAAGGTCAAATCTACTATCACTCTGGAAAGTAATACCTAAGATTTTAAGACTGCTACACTGAGGAATATTAGAAATAGGCTGAAAACTAAATTGGTCCATTCCTTAGTAGTATAGGGAATGGGGGTTCCAGCGCAATCTCGACACGGGCAAGACCCGTGTCAAAAATCCACCTACGGAAACAACCCACTCCAAGTGTGGTTGGGGGCAACAGCGCAAATATGTTAGTCTATATATGGAGTGCGAAGAATGTAAAGAGTTTGTTTATGATTTCTGTGTAAAGTGCTTGAAACCCAAGTTTGTACCTACTAAACCAAATAAGTATATTTGTTGTGGTAAGAAAATGCAAATAGAAGACGACACGTCAGCACAGTGTTACGAGTGCGGTAAAAATATTCGTAATGCCGTGCCTTGTGCTACCAGGGAACAATATTATTCCAACGGAGGTCGTAAGAAGACGCCATACAAAAGAATAAAATACTTCCGAGACTGGATGAGTCATATCCAAGGTTTACATCCGATATATTTAAGCGACGAAGTAAGGAAGAAAATCATAGACCATTTAGAAGAGCCAACCCCACAAAGTCTACGGAAAACGTTGAAAAAATTAAAGCTAGGGAAATATTACAAAGCTATTCCCTATCTTTTGTCTGAAATTACCGGTAAGTCTATTCCCGAGGTTTCTGATATGACAAAAGCCGAGTGGATGTTTTGTCGGCTGGATAAGGATATTCCTTATTACCCCGACGTAATCTACGAAATATTTTACAAAATAGACCCCAACCACCCACTGTTAGGATGGATTCCAAGAAGATAGTGGATCTTATGCCATAAGATGAGAAATTAGCATAAATCTTACGCGTAATTTCCAGACTGTCGTTCGATATGTAAACGAAATCCTGTCACGCTTTTTTCAAAGCAGATGTTTACTGAGCAAGCTTTCTTTGAAGCTCTTCTTTCGCTTCTTGATAGATCTTTTTGCGAGATTCCTCGGAAAGATCTCTTACGACTGTTTTTTTATTCCTTATGTCCGACTTTAGTTTCTCGTATTTGTCTTCTTCAGCTAAGATAAGCGAGAATTCTGCGTTGTCTATCTTTCTGTCACGCAAAGCCTTTGAGACAAGGTCAATGATCGTATTTACTTTAGCCCTTGACAGAGCTATTGTCGTGTCATGCTTGGATATTTTCGTGGATAGCTTTTTCATAATACCCGTAGCAACAGCAGAAATAATACCACAGGCTGCCCCAACGCCGGCCAAAGGAACTCCAACGATTATTCCCGGCCCAGTAAGCGAAGTAGCAACGCCGGAGCCCGTTAACACAACGGATATGGATCCTGAAGTTATCGCAATCTTATGTAGCGTACTCCGGGCTCTGACGTATTTTTTTCTAACTTTTTCGTAGTGTTTTGTCTGCCCTTCCAAGTAAGCCAGGATTAAGTTTGCTTTATTCAGACGAAAGTTTTCGGCGTTTAGTTCATTAGGTGTAGTATAGGGAACATCTGGGTACAACTGAGGTGCTGATGGTATAACATCCATTATATATACTAATGTACGACGCTTTTGGGAATGATATTGAGGAGCAGCCACATCACGACAACCGGGATTATGCCAACTGGAGAGCCTTTAGGAAGATGTTTCCGCATGCAGACCCTAGTAAGTTCGAAAGGAGACCCGATGGGATTTACTATAACGGCTCCAGAATGTACAGCAACGAGGATTTGAAGCCTACGCTGGTTAATCAAATAGACGGTCAGCTGAAGCATCCAACACCTACCATACAGCATCCCACGCCTACTGTACAGCATAAGCCGGTACAAGGTTGGTCAAAGGAATTATTGCTGGGTACCAGTACTTATCCGATACCCGCGGTTACGTTTAATGAACATCCAAGCTTGGACCTAACGTTGAACATGCGGATCTCTAACAACCATTCCTTTCCGTTAAAGGTGCGAGATATCTTCAAAAACGTGCCCATTGTTCATACCACCGCTAAGGAATCTCATGAATGGTTAAGTGGTCCTAACATGCGTTATTGGCCGCAGCAGCTGAACTTTGCGGTTTGGTGTGCCACTAGCGGCTGTGGTGTAAGTGCAAACTTGATGAAGAATTCAATATTTATGTTTCACTTCCACTTCACGGTTAGAAGAATACTACATGAAATGGGCGTTACTGCATTACCGGGAGATGCTGCGTTCTATCCAAGGGATAATAAATACAGTGTGCCGGCTTATGATAGACTTTGTAAGGAGTTTGGTGTTGTAGGGAAGGATTTCCGATGCACTACGGGCGCTAACAATGGGCTGGGACACGTTTGGGCTTATTGGGGGATTGGTGGACACGAGCTAAGTGATAAGGAAGTTCATGCGTTGAATCTACGATGGAACACTGGGTATCACAAAGAAACTCACGACAGTAGCACCTTCTTTGAACCAAACGCTAAGACCACTAAGGAAGTTAGAGACGGACCTCTGTTCAAAGACGAGGGTGGTAAGTATGCAGGGGCCAATCCACTGATTATTAAGATTACCAACGACGAGCAAACGAAGCAATATCTTAACTTTATACCCCCAGAAGGTAAAGGACTAACTAGAGCCGGCCTTGCCCGTTTGAACCGCAGCATAGAAGCTTACGTGTATTCCATCCTTGGAGCTCAGGTAAACACCCGATCAAGTATAATCGGAAATACTGGCGCCGCAGAAGAAACGCGAGCCGAAGCCTTGATCTTATTTGAAAGTTCGATCTTGGAGGGCGACATTAGCAAGGGCGTACAGCGTTACCAACTAGCCATACAAAATTCTAAGGCGAGGTTGGACTATGCAGTAGCCCCGGGTTGTTGGTTAATGCCCAGTAATTTATCTATAAATACTGGTTCCGTAGTAGGATACAACAACAAACTTCAACGAGCTACTAAGGATATGAAGTTTGGGGCGAATGACGTGAACTCTGACACTCTTAGGAACATCCCCCATTTCGTAGAGAAGCCAAAAAAGTCACACGAAACGAAGCTACCCGTAGTTAAGAAACCATCAAAGAAGGTCCTGCCTGCGATACCTGAGGAATATGACCATAACTTATTAAAAGCCGGTCTAGCAGCTGCAAGCATTGGTCTGAGCTATTATATATGGCGATGAACAACCCCTACGTAGCTGGAGTAGATTGTGTTTATACGACTTACACAGGCGAGAAAAAATACACCCAGGCATCTTGGGTTGATGTCACGGGCATGTCCGTGAATTTGAATTACTCAGGAAAGAAATTGATATTATGCAGCATTTCTTTGGGGGCCGTTAGCAGTGCGAATGTAGGATTTCGTTTCTGTGACGACAGCGGGGCATTACAGCCCATGCGCGCGAAGACAAACAACAGGGAGCCTACGCATTTCTCAGTAGAGCCGCCAACGAATAGCTCTGAGAATCTTTCCGTTTGGACTTTCCACATGGTTGCTGATTGCCACGGGAAGGTAAAGCTGCAGATAAGAGTAGATGACACCGGGAGTGTTTGCATAAATAGCATAGAAAATCAAAGGAATACTGTCTATAACCACATGACCATCAGCACTTTGACGGTAATGAGCCTTTAAATATATGAATCCATACGTGAGGGAAACGCGTTATACCCACCGCTTAGATGAAGAGGGATATGACAACGGCGCTTGGCATGACGTTGGACTGTGGGTTGAGGTTGGGGGCACTGCATTGGTCATTTGCACTATTAGCATTAATGCAAATACGCATGCGAATGTGGGGTTTAGGCTTATCGATGAGAATAATAAGCCCCTGCTTCCTTATCGAACTTCAACGAACACCAGGAAAGTTACCCATTTTTCGATGGAGCCCTACACTAGGTCCTCTGAAGACCTAACGCCAGTGACTTTTCATATGCTAGCCAATTGTAAATATGCTAAGTTGCAAGTCACTTCTGATGACGGCAAGTTTGGAATAAATCGCGTAGGTCGCAGGCCCGCTAATGCAGTCTGGAGTCATAAGCCCATTTCTACCATGAGTGTGTTACCGTTGGTTCCAAATTACCAGGGCGGTGCTAATACCGTCTTTCATTATCCTCAAAGCAGGGCACCGCCCGATGAGAAGATCAAGCCTTCATCTTCTTCAGGAGGACCACCCCAATAGCTACAACTAATATCCAAATGTTATTCCCTACAAACTTCAACAGTTCGCCGCCGGCCCTAAGTGCCAAGGAAACAACCGAACCCAGCAGCCCGGGCAAGCCGGCTGCCATCTTTTTTCCCAAGTCCGTCAGCCCACTGCCTAATTTCTTTACGCCCGCGCCTGTAGCCTTAAGAGCGGATAGGATAACTCCTACTACGCTTGAAATAGCAACCGCGAATGCCAGCGGAAGACCATACTTCAAAAGGGCTCTTTTTACCTTTTCCTTGGTGGTAAGCCCCAATTCTCTTTCCAGGTTGTCCTTTTGCGCTTGTAATTCCGCGACTCTTTCCTGAAGGGTTTCTACTTCCCTTTGTGCTGCCTCCCTTTCCTCTTCGGGACGAGTTTGGTCATTGATTATTTCCTGCTGCCGCTCTATTTGCCCCTCCAGGTCTTCGATGGCCTGATCTCTTTGTCGGATTTGCTCCTCTTTAGTGTTGATTTCGGCAACCAACTGCCGCCGCTCCTCTAAAGAGCCTGCTATGGCGGTACGTAAGTTCTTAGCTTCTTCCTTGCTTATGTCTAGGTCTTGCAGGGCAAGTTCGAAGGCGTGTCGGGTTTGGTCTCTTTCACGTAAGGCATTTCCTTCTCGTTCTCTCATTTCCGTTATTCTTTGGTTTTTATCATCAAGTTCTCTCTTTCGAGCATCAAGGAGTAGTCGGGTTTGCCGCATGTAATCTGCTTCCCTTTCCTCCATCGCTTGCTTTAGCTCTTCTACTTCCCTTATCGCCTCAAGGCCTTTTTGTTGCCGCTGCATTGTGGTCTTAACTCTTTCGACGGCTTCATCAATATTCTCACTATTTTCTCTCATTCTTTCGGGTAAGTTGGGCTCTCCTAATGCCTTTCTAAGGGTTGAAGGAATATTTTTATCTGCGTAGTATTTACCATTTATGTCCCTGATGACATATGGATGAGCATTAGACCTATTTAACCTTGCTACTACGACTTCCCTGCCCCATTCGTTATCCGCGTCAAACATTACTTGGACTTTGTTTGGATCCCAGTTTGGGAATTCTTCCTTGATCCTATCAAAATCGTCTGGGGTTTCTTCCATGGATTCGTCCATTTGTTCCTGAACCCTACTAAGCCATGCAGCGCCGGGGGCTTCAGGAATGTCGCCGCCTGGGCCTACTACGTAATCCATTTGCAAAAATTCTGGAACGGTTTTGTATGGATTTTTTCGTGTGAACATACGATTTAATGTGGCCTTGACCCTCCTCCATCTACTACCAAACGTGTCTCTTAAGGCTGCGTCGTATATCAGGGGGTCGGTTTCCGCGCCTTTAGTCCATGCGTCGTATTCGTCGTCGTTAATATCTGCTTGACCTTCCTCAGTAAGGGGGTCGAAATCCGTTCCTTCTGCTTCCATTATATATGATAAGCTCAAAGTTAAATCCCAACATATTACCTAAGCAGGTTGGCGGACTGAAAGCAGAACGCACCTTTCACCGGGTCACCTTTACGCCTTCTAGCGCTAAGCCAGGTGAAACACTGTATGTAGGCGTGCCCCGCCTAACGGATAACCTAGTATTGGTTCCTGGTACCCTGGCTTTAAGGTTCGACCTAGCGGTGCAGCCAAGCACCACAGATGAAAGGATTATCGTTAACAACCTTGGTCGCAACATTGTTTCTAAGATGCGCGTAAAGTTCGCCGGGGAATCCCTCTTAGACTTAAACAACTATGACCTGTACACCACCTACAAAGATCTGTGGCTGACTGCATTCGAAAGGGCACAAAAAATAGAGCAGGGTATCGGTAGCGCAATATTACGTAAGGTTAGGACTCCCACCAAGACACAACCTACTGATTCTGGCGACGCAACTGACGTGGCAGATGCAAAGGCCATCAAGACAGCCTATGGTACTAAATACGTAATACCATTGGACTTTGA
The DNA here is from genome assembly GCF_029948245.1 of Actinia tenebrosa. NCBI lineage: Eukaryota > Metazoa > Cnidaria > Anthozoa > Actiniaria > Actiniidae > Actinia > Actinia tenebrosa. The sequence goes on from NW_028292581.1 coordinate 15,833,900, forward strand.
GGCTATTACCAGCCACGGGGTTTATTATCCTAGACAGTTGAGTGAGTTGCAGTTTGAAGTGACCTTAGCCAACATGACTAACATCATTGGCGGGTTAAGCACTGCGTTGTCGGGAAGTATTCATCCATACGCCATTACCAACCTGGAATTGCAGTATGAAACCATACACTCCGAAGATCTAGCACGTAGCGCTGGCATGGAATACAGTGCTGGAAAGGCTTTCTTGTACGACCACGCGGTAATGTACAAAACCTTTAGTTTCCTGGATAAGACAGACGCGGTAATTACTCAGAGCATTAATTTACCACGTCGTAGTCTTACGGGGCTGATGTTGGTATTTATTAAGCCTTATGAAGCCGGTAAGCGCGACTCTGAAGCCTTTCATAACCCCGGCATCACCAACGTCGGGATTAGCATCAATGGAGTTCCAAATAAGGTGTATTCGCAGGGAATGAAGCCCTCAGACATCTACAGGGAAATAAAAAGAAAGTTTGGGGATCAAATTGCACCCGGTGAGTTCTTTACCAATAAGTATGCACTGTGGATTGACATGCGAACCACCAACGACGAGGATTTACATGGGCAGGGATTGCGTCTGGTAAATACCCAGGACGGCATTACCCTGGAAATCAAGCGTGACTTAAACGCTAGCGCAGGCGACTCAGACAAGATCAACGCATACATCTTCGTGGTGTCTGACGCCCAGTTGAGCGTAGAAATGAATCAGCTAAAGAGCGTTGCCTACTAAAGTATAATGGAAGTTTCCAATCCCCACGTAAACAAGCTAGAAACAACTATTGTTACGGTGTCCATACCACACATTTCCGTGCTAACGACACCAGTAACGAACATCCTTAGTCAAAGTCAAACCACAGCGGTAAGTCAACCCACGACGGATTTCGATTTTTGTCATGTTAAGGTGTGGCTGCGTGACATAAAGCGACATATGCAGCACTTTTTTCCCTTTGAACAAGAACAATGGGCAACCATAGAATTTCCCGGAGACCATTACGTTAAGCTGTATTTTACCAAAGGAGCAGTCGAAATGAAAAAGACGTACTGGCTGCAAATCAAACAAATTACCTTAATTCGTTTTTCGTAAAAAAATATGGTATATATACGATGCTCCGCGTATTCGAAAACAACGAAACTAAACTGCAATGCATAGTGCAAGGCGATAAGCTGTACTTTAAAGCAAAGGAGGTAGCAAAGGCATTAGGTTATGCAGACACCAAAGATGCTATTAAAGCTCACGTGCGGAACAAGCATAAGAAGAGACTTAACGAATTGGAGGTGAATCGCCTCCCTTCTGGTTCGCACCCCCAATCCCTGTATGTGACGGAGGCTGGTTTGTATCAATTGATATTCAGCTCCAAACTGCCAACGGCAGAGTCGTTCCAAGATTGGGTCTTTGAAGACGTTCTACCTACGTTAAGGAAGAAGGGGAAATACTCGTTGGATGGTCCAAATAAGTTGACCTTCAAGATCGAGGATGAGTTCGACTTACATAAGAAGGTCATCGATAAGATACGCAGGTTTTACCCTACGCTGATATTAGCGCCTGGACTCGGGGAATTGCAAGATACCACCAGTAAAAGGATAAAGTGCTGGCAAAAGGGCTACCAGGCAGGTCAACCCGACATCCTAATTCTTAACTCCCATAAGAAATACAATGGGTTCTGTCTGGAACTGAAGACGCCAAAGGGTAACGGCGTATTGTCCGACAAACAAAAAGCGGTATTGACGCAATATGAAATGAATGGATACTTAACGATGGTAAGCAACGATTACGATCTGATCTGCAGGGAAATCGACCGTTACGTCGACGGCATTCGCATACCTTGCCCTTGGTGTGTTAAGGCTTTCAAATCGCATGAGAACTTACGAACGCACCAAAAGATATTTCATAGATATAATGATTCTTGAACAAACTCACTGGCGCGACTTGCTACATGGCATTTCATACGAAATAAAAAATTACGTCGTCTTCGAGGACATTAACCGTTTAAGGTTGGTCCTCTTAGACGGCAGCCAAGAGTACAGTTTATGGGCTCCCGACTGCGTACGGTACGTACTGCAAGGTGAAGAATATACACACCTGCGTACCTATGGTAAGGTTAACGGCCGATGGAAGTTTGACATCGAACGTCGCCCGGAAGCTAATCCATTATGTGATTGATTAGATAATGGTCTGCTTCGGCGGACCTCATTTTTTCTGTTATCTGGTAAGCGGATACGGTAATCAAGGCTCCTCCTATGAACGCTGCGATTTGAGGAATCATATATCTTTCTCATTTTTCCAAGCCTTTCGTACCGCCAGGTAATGGTCTAAAGGACGTGGTCCGTCGTACAGGCAGCACCAAATATGTTGACCGCTGCGTTGACAGCCACATTTATCGCAGATGCCGTCCCAGTGTTCTCGGTTCTCCCATTTTACTCCTTCGTAGTCGTCAAAGCATACGAAATCTTGGTCTATTTCCTTCTTACGTCGCGTGAGCGCCCGGCTGGTTTCAAGGGGGCAACATCGCTCTGCTAAATCGCCGTGGGTTTCACAGACGACTTCTTCGAGGTGGTAACGCCGGCAGCGGTATTTATGCCAGTTCTCCTCGAAGTGAGGTTCATCGCAACGGAGACAACGGTCTTTGAGGCAGACTCTGTTCTCGCGGTGATATCGTAGGGCCTGTACAGTGGACAGTTCCTTACCGCAGTCACCGCAAAGGGTACTTACGGTCTTCTGACAGACTTTCTTGGAAAGATGGTATTGCAGTCGCTGCTTGCTACTAAAAGCTCTATCACATTGCACGCACTTCATTATATATACCTTATTGTTATTTTGTTAAATGCTGCAAAGAGGTCTCAAGTAAGGGTCTATCTTTTATTGTTATTTTGTTAAGCCCCCATTAAAAGATGAGGTATCATTCTTTCTCATTGTTGAAACCAGCAAAAAGATAATCATGTTAACCATTCTTCGATCGTGATGATTTAACAAAATAACAATAAAAGATAGACCCTTACTTGAGACCTCTTTGCAGCATTTAACAAAATAACGATAAAAAAAGAAAGACCTATGCTAATTCCTCTTGCTGGGGCTTAGTAAGATCTTCTTTGCGACCTCTTACTCTTCTCGAACGTCGTCTAAAGTCCTTTGTGCTTTAGTATCCGCAGGACACCAATGTCCAACGAAGTCTTCTTCAGAGAATACCTTATTACAGTGACAGCAGCTGTGTTTCTTACGAGGCGTCGGAGGGGTAACGATGATGCAGTCAGCAGGTAGTTCGCACGTAATGCAGTCCATATATCTATGGGGGATATCGAATGAAGTCCTTAATGGACTCCTTAGCCCAGCCCGCCATTGTCAAAAGCGCGCCAAACCGTTCTGCACGCTTCAGACCACACATTTCATCGTACAATTCCTGTACGCGCTCTTTTAACCGGTCTATCTCTTCCCTTTGCATTTCTATGGTGTCTCTTTTATCCTTTGCGTCGGCGGTAATCCTTCTTACTGCTTCCACTGGTTCCATCTATATATGAACCCAGATCACATGCCTTGTAACGCTCTGATAGTAGGACCCACCGGCTGCGGAAAGACCCAGTTCATCGTGGAGCAGCTATTAGGATCCTTTAGATACCGCTTTGACTACATAGTGCTGCTTTGTCCCACCTACGTGAATAACCGCACCTGGGAAGGCATAGGAGTGAAAGATGACGACTTCTTCGTAGATATCTTAGACCCCAACGAGTTATCCAGCCATCTTAAGTTCTGGCACAAGCAATTCCCTAAAGATACACAGACGCTCCTCATACTGGATGACATTGCCTGCGGGGACGACGTAAAAAGGCGCACCTCCGAATTAGTGAAGCTCGCCTTTAGCGGCAGACATGACAACATTAGCGTTTGGTTGCTTTCCCAGCAGCTTACCAGCGTCTCTAAGCCCTTTAGGGAAAACATAGGCTCTCTCGTAGTATTTTATACTCCGAGCAAGTCTGACCTGGAAACCATTTTAAGCGACTACGGCGGTGAGATATCCAAGGAACAGTTACACGAATACATGCGGCATTTAAAAACGCACCAACATTCCAAGATGATCTTCTCTTTGAGGTTTCCGTATGACGTTAACATATATGGACATTGAGCAGCTCATAGATGAAGTCCCCACACAGTTAGATGAAAGTAACCTTAAGGAACAACTTAACATCCTTGTGTCTTCGGGGAAGTGTAAAGAAATGATAGGCAAGGAACTTACCCATGAGCAAGTTAACAAGTTGTCAGAAGAGGAGGTTAAGAAGTTCCATAAGAGGTACGAGGCTGCCCTCGCAAGTAAGACCACGGACGCCGTAGCAGACTCCGCTATCCGACTTGCAACTAAATTGCTTGGACTTGCGCTGCCCATAGACGACGTGGAGCAACTACAGAAGGACATAAGAGATGACTATGTCATATCCCAAGAACTTAAGATAACCTGTGGGTGGTTGTCTTTGAAGTGCGGTAAGTTAATGGCAGTCGCCTCTGCGGCACTTCACGTAGCTCAGCACGTCGACTTGAAGGAGGTACTAGGTTCCTTTGGAACATCTTGGAAGGACTTCAAGAAGGACAGAGAAGTCGAAAAGGTCTTCCAGGCAGCACTTGCTGATGATCAAGTCACCTCAAGTACTTAGTCAAGTCGTTGTCAAGTCACCTCAAGTACTTAGTCAAGTCGTCCTTAAGTCATTCTCAAGTACTTAGTCAAGTCGTTGTCAAGTCATTGCCAAGTCATTGTCAAGTCGTCATCAAGTTACTTGTCAAGTCCTTCAAGTCCCTTAATATAAGATGAGTGACACCGAAGAACAACCACCCGTAGAAGATACCAAGATTACCAAGGCTAAATCTCCGGGCAGAGTCGCTGCCGGAAAGAAGCTCGCGGAGATGAATAAAAAGAACAAAGCAAAGAAGGAGGAAAAGGTGGAGGAAAGAGAAGAGGAATCCTTCATTAATCCCGGCTACGTCATTGGCGCGTTAGGAGTCGCTATAGCAGCAGGCAGCCTCTACTTACAATGGCGGGCTACGAAGCCAAAAGTAAAGTGGGAGGCCGCAACATATCACGCACCTGTGGAGGTTAGAAAGAGTAAAATCCCTGAAATGGAGTAGATTTATCACCACGTACCGTGGCGACCTAGATTTTCCTTCTCGCTTTGTAATATAATGTCGACCGCGTTGTTGAAAACTGTTGAAGAGGCAGCTATCATTACTTCCATCGTTGCGGGTATTGGTTGGGTAGGTAAGAAAGTGCTCAAAGAAGACTTTACTGAAGACCCAAGCAAGAGCTTCGCTAACTTTGCTAAGATGACCGCTGCCGTAGGCGGGGCTATCATGGTAAAGGATTACCTACGAAAGGAAAAGTACCTACCTAATGTATAATGGTTAGCTTAGTCGCAGGTGGAGTCATTGCAGCTTTAGCATTTACAGGGGCTAATTATGGTGGTCAATATTTGGATAGATTAGTTAGAGGCGACAAAAGCGGTGCCGCTGAGAGGAAGAGACACGACTTAGCGCTGGAGAAATATCAAAGGGATGTGGCGGCTTGGAATGAAAAAAGACAAGCTTACAGGGATTGGTTGGACAAGAACTACCAAGACAAGATGCAGGCGGATAAGAACTTTGAAAATACAGACTACGCCTTTAAGCTCTATGCGCAGGCGCATCCCGACTTTAGAATGAGAAAGCCTCAGTTCAAGAATTACTACCAGCCTTCTAAGAAACAAAAAGACAATGAATTGGTCTTTGTAGGAGTCGCAGGGCTGGCGGGAGGCGTGGCCTTGGCGTATCTAATATAATGATCGTCTTTTTGGAAAGCGACAAGAATAACTTTACCACTTATTTGAATCCTCCCATCCGCGCGGAAAGGGTTAGGCTGGTTAGTTGCTCTTTGTACAATTCTTGGTATAATTTGATTGGCGGCTTTGTCGTTGTGAATTCCCAAAAGCCAAAAATACCAGATTCCCATTACACCCCTATAACACTGGCTAAGGAGCTAGCAAAGCATGGATATACTCTTACCACAGGATTACCCCATGAAATGAAATTCAAGAAAAATAATGGGAGCGCCAATCTAAAGGACAGTTCATTGGTAGAACTCCTGGGCCTTACTAGTACCACGATAAATAGCGGCAGTACATATGATGTGAAATGGAAAGTCGCATCCTCTTACGAAGTCTATTGCGACTTGGTTCATAGTTACAACAATGGAGAAAAGTCTTCTCTTATGTCCAAGTTTCTGCCCCAAGGTAATCCATTTGACCCAGTAGAATACACTCCCATTTCTTTGAGCTATGACTTGTCTAATTTGGTAGAAAGCATAAACATCACCATTAAAGTGGACGGAAAGACGGTGGATTTCAACGGACGTAAGATCAATCTCATCCTGGAATTCATATAATGGGCCGCGTAGAGGACAAACTTAAGAGGATTTACTATGGGCCTGAAGGCTATTGGAAAGGAGCGTCAGCTATCAAGAAACTCGCGACCGCGGCCAGGGTATCAGAAGAAACGGCTAAGAACTGGTTGAAAAAACAAACCCTCTGGCAGGTTTATCTTCCCGTGCCCAAGTACATTCCCAGGCCCAGCTTTACCGTAAATACCCCTAATGAAGTTCATCAGGCGGATTTGCTCTTCTTACCACATGACAAGGTGAGAAGAAAGACCTATAGGTACGCTTTGACCGTAGTTGATATCGCAAGCAGATACAAGGACGCCGAACCTATAACCAGCAAGGATTCTGGGGAAGTCGCAGAAGCCCTAGGTAGGATTTGTAAGCGCGTCTTGAAATGGCCTAAGCTGCTGCAAGTGGATGCGGGGACAGAGTTCATGGGCGTGGTTACCAAGACCCTGAAAGACCACGACACTAAGATTAGGAGAGCCAAAGCTGAGTACCACAGGGGTCAGAGCATCGTCGAAAGATTTAATAAAACCTTGGCTGAGCGTCTCTTTGGGTACCAGTATTGGAAAGAGCTGGAAGATCCCTCCAAACGCAATAGGGAATGGACTCAGAGGCTCCCCCAGGTCGTCGCGGCTTTGAACAACGAGGCGGCCAGGGCTACGGGAATGAAACCCAGGGATGCCATAAAAAAGAAACACGTGGAACACAAGTCCTTCATCAGAAGTTCGAGGGCGGTCTTCCCCCATGAAAAGAAATTAGGTAATGTCACAGTCCGATATCTCTACGGACCGGGTGAATTAGAAGGAGGATCCAAAAGAGCTACGGATCCTAATTGGTCTTTGGAAACTTACCAGATCCGAAGCGTAATAGCTAAGAAGGGTCAGCCCATCTTGTATTATCTTCACGATGGCCCCACGCGTGGGTTCGTCAAAGAAGAACTGCTTATCGTGTGATGTCCGAATGCTATCGTATGCACTCCGTCATCACACATCCATCGCTTACCGTCAAATGCAGACAGTGACACCTTCTCCTGCGTGACGTTATGTATCTGATGACCATAGCTGCGCAGGCTGTTCATCTTATGCCGCTGTTCCTTGCGTGTTCGTAATACGTTGAGGTAGGACTCGTGCGTAATGTCCTTCTTAACCACATACTTTTTTACGCCTTTAGCTTTCTTTTCTACGCCGTCTAACTTTAGCACGCTGTACATCTTTGGTTTCAGACCCACGTATTCCACGATGGGTTTTCCTAACATTTCGTCTTTCATCTTCCCAATTACCTTCTTATTCTTCGCAGAGTAAAGGAAGTGCTCCTTCGGGTAACCGCTGGTGTCGTACTCGTCTATGTCGGGGAGGCAGTCTTTGTAAACGTCTTCCGTTTGCACTTCTAGAATTAGGGAGTCGGTGTCTGTGTACAGGAGGCGACAGCGGTCTCCGTACTTTGGCTTAAGCTTATCGTAGTAGAACTCGTACATAAGCAGCTTCGATAGATCCAGCACCGTAAAGCCTGTGTAAACGGGCTTGTTTAGTAAGAGGTTTGCCCTTTTCATGTGAATCACGTAGAAGTTCAGCATTTCTACGTATCTAACGAAGCCTGGCTGTGACACGTATGCTTCTGCTTCCTCTTTGGTGCTGACTATTTTTACGCTTACGCGCTTGCGGATGTTCTCCATTGTCTTTCCGAACACGCTGTTGTTCATCAGTTTGAAGAGATTTTTCTCGAAGTCATTTTTCGCTGCGGTACGCTTTTGCGTGTTAAAGTCAATGTAGGGGCGCATCCAGGGTTCCTGCGTGAATTTTAGGACTCTGTGGATCTTCTCTACGCGCATTCCGTGTCGCACGTAGAACTGCAGGTTGCGGTAATGTACCACATACTTCTTCTTATCCATCAGGTTCATAGTTAGTTTCCTGTACGGTTTGTAACCAGGGCACATTTGCTTTTGCAGCGGACTTAGCTGCTTAAATGGTATCTCTATCGCTTCTGGTGCTAAGGGGAACTCATTGTGTTCGTCGTGCAGGCGCTCTGGGTACTCCAGATCCACTTCTAAGACGTAACCCTTGTCTTCCTCCTTTCCTACCTGCATGTAGAAGTCTATCGGCTTCACTGGATCCCATTCGAAGTCTCTCACAGGTAGGTACTGTGACATTGCCCAACCATAAAGGTTATTCGCATCCAGGTAGTAAATGTATGTGGTTGGTTTCTCTGGGTCGTGCTCTACTAAGGGGTTGTTTGCGCGGGCGTAACGTCGGCTGGGTCCGCATACGCCGCCACGAATACCGTCTTCCATAAACCGATACATGTCGTACTCCGTTAGGAGATCCAACTGCGCATTTGTCTTCTTTAACAAAGCACTCCAGCTGAGCCCAGGAGCCGTGTAGAAATTAGCGGGATCCAATCCGTAATATTCCATAGCCATCTTTCTGAAGCTTTGGAAAACATCTGCAAGCAGCACTACGTCAGACCTTAGGTAGATGTCGTGGTAGTCCCCCATGTTCTCACAGGAGTACTTTTCCCACACGTCTAAAGCATGCTGGTACTCCTCATCCTTTATGCCGGACTCGTTTAGGGTGCTGTAGAAGCGATCTTTGGGTGGTAGGGACTCTTTGAATCGATCCCAGGAATCCATGTATTCGTATGGGTAGACTCCTTTCCTTTCCGCGCCATATTGACTGGAAATGGGAAAGTTGGTGTTATACTTTACGAGGTTTGCTAAGGAGTCCGCCATAAACTGCTGCGAATCTAAGAACTTTAGCTTACCCACAGTTACGGCCATGTAGCGCTCTTTGTTGTTGGGTATGCATTTGACGTCGGAGCCGTCTGTTCCTTGTAGTAGCAAATGGGAGTCGTAACCGCGGAGGTTGTGAAAGAACACCGGAATCTCCATGTCTGGATTTACTTTGAAGTTTATATTGCATTTCCAATGAGCCGCTCCTCTGTATTTACCCGTGATGTGGCAGTGATCCCTAACCTTATCCACATAGAAATCCTCAACAAATGCTTTGTGGCAGTGAATGCAGTGCGTGGAGGGCTTTCCCGGCTTCTCACCTTTCTTAGCATACTTCCCGCATTTAAAATGAGCTTCTCCTAGATACTTTCCATCTTCATCCCACGCTTTCTTGGCTCGTCTTCCAAACTGAAGAAGCGTATGTTGGCAAATGTGGCATTTTTTTGCCTTGTTAAAAGCCTCCTGGTTCTCTTTGGTAAATTCCATCTTCTTTGGACGTCTTAATTGTTCTCTAATCTCCCCCTCCTCTTCTCGCAATGCTTCTAGAAACTCATTAGCTGCGTTCTTACCTCGGTAAATCACAGGAGGGTTTGCTTTACCGTCTGATCTGACTACTATGTAACCAAAGGAGCAGATCTCGTGTAATCCTACCTTATTCGTGGCGCCACGTTTCTGCTCTTCCTTAGTTATCAACGCTTCGAAGTCTGCATATATCACGTAAGGCACTTGCATCTGCTTTTGATGGTCTGCGTATGAAAGCTCTTTGTTGGTGGGCATCTGGATCCGTTGCGCCACTTCTTCGACTCCGCGGCAGATCTCATCGTGTTTCTTTAGGGTATTTAAGGATGTAAATGACAGCAAGCAGCAGTCGCAGAAGTACTTTTTACCTTTGTGCTTAGTATGTCTGTAGAATAGTCTGCTAATGTGTTTAACCCATGAGTAGTGTCCGCCGTGGTAGAATAAATGTACGCGCTCTCCTTTACTTTTTGACAGAACTAACGGTACTATCGTCTGCTCTCTGACTCCGTAAACGTTAATTGCTAGATCGTTTATTTCCTCAAATATGGGGATGTCTATCAACTGCATGGGAAATTCCACACCATCCCACTCTAAATCATCTGTGGGATACTTGTCCTACAGGGATCCTTCTCTGCTGGATACAGTGCAGACCTGATTGCCCACATAAAGCATCGATTGTCTTCATTCTTCACGTTTACAATAGCCTTCTTCCTTTCTACCCACGTTGGTAGCGGTACGTAACTCCCCCCTCGTATGGGTACGTACCTGGCTATACTTATCTCTATTCCTTCAACCTCCTCTACTGTCCAACCCGATCCTTCTTTCGTGTAGTTAGACAGCGACTCCATTATCGCTTCTAAGGCTTCACTGAGTGACCTATCCAGATTCGTGGATTCTAATATCACTAACGACTTTGATCGCAACATTGCTGTCGTCATTACCTCGTCTTTTGACAAACTTACTTCTACCATTATGCTCGCTTTCAGGGCTCCTAATTCTTCTATACCTTTTCGGAGAGTCCTTTTAACCTTCCTTTCTGACTGACGCCAAAACTGTCTAACGTCAATCTCACCGTTACCGGGTATTGGCACCGTGCTGAAGTTGCTTTGGGATTCCATCTATATAATAGGAAATATTTTATACCTAATACCAAGCACTTTTTAAGTCGTCGTAGTCGTACTCACAGTCCTGACAATGCCAAAACAATTTAACCTTAGTCTCAAACTTCTTACCACATCCACAATCATAACTGCTCATACACTTCGTCTTCATTTTCAAATGCTTTTTCAAATCCGCTTCTTTCTTAAAAGTTCTCTTACAATCTTCGCACTCCATATATAGACTAACATATTTGCGCTGTTGCCCCCAACCACACTTGGAGTGGGTTGTTTCCGTAGGTGGATTTTTGACACGGGTCTTGCCCGTGTTGAGATTGCGCTGGAACCCCCATTCCCTATACTACTTTCCTTTCTTAGTAAAAATTATTTCTTTGCACTTAGTAGGATTGCATGACATACTATTATTTGGGGACCATAACATGAAAGAATTAACATAACTGACTGAATTATCAGTTAGATTTCCATTAACACAGAAAACAGGAAATACAATAGTACTATCGTCTGCATATTTGATTAACACTTCCTCATCAGGACTGGAGGAATCAAATATCTCTAAATCATTAATAAAAATACTGAATAGATATGGTCCACTAACTGTTCCTTGTAATGTCCCTCTATTTATGTTTTTCCAAACTGTTAAATGATTGTTACATATAGTTCGCTGTTTCCGATTATATAAGAAATTTATAAACCAGTTGATTAAGTATGGGTTCAGCGGCATTTGTTTGAGTTTTTCAGAAAGTTTATGATGATTAACGTAATCAAAGGCTTTGGAAAAGTCCATACTAAAGACTCTCACAGCTTTACATGTTGTATCATCTAAGGCAGCTAAGGCACGATGTTGTAATTTAATCAAAGCGTTAATACAATTTCCTCCTCTCCTGTAAGCAAATTGGTTATTATTCAGATATTCTTCAAATGTATCTCTGCAAAATTTTCTGTAAACCGCTTTTTCAAACTGTCTTGCAATGACAGGGGTAATGTTGATGCCTCTGTAGTCTGCATTACTGGTAGGGATGTCTACTTTAGGTAGCGGATAGCAGCAGTAAGGGGGACACGCGAAGCGCCGGCACGACCAAAAAAAAATACAAAGAAATGTATGGGGTGACGAGGCCCTACAGGGGGTCTTGCGCGATCCGTCGGCAGCCGCGCGACAAGTCCTTACTGCTGCTGTGTTGGGAATCGCAAACGGAGGTTAAAATATCCTTTATATATAGATGGATACCATCAAAAGCATTAGAAATAAAACTGTGCGCAAGCTCAGAACTCGGGTGCTGGACCGCTTAGACGCCGACTTTGCCTTCACGACATTTATGGAGGGAGATACAGACGAGACGATGACAGAAGAAAGAGCAGAAAGAATAATTAACTTAATACCCGAAGGTAACTACCGGTTGGAGCTAACGTTCATAAAGTATTTAGACGGCGAGTGGATGATAGAAAAGGGGCGCAATCCTATCAGGGCGTCTGGTAAGAAGGACCTGTTTGTCTTAAACGAAAACACGCGACCGGGAGCACTTGAGGGAATAGACATGCTGTTCTACGAAGTTGCTTACCCGGTTACCGTGGTTATTTACGGTGCGTACAAGATAAAGACGCCGGATATTAAAAAGTTAAAACCAATGCGCCATCCAGGTAACTGCGTAGGGAAGCTGGTTAGAGAGTTCTTCGAAGATTCCTCCCGCGGTGGTAAACTGACTTTAAAGAGAAGAGAAGCCATCAGGAAATGGGGAAAAGATACTAATAGGACCGGAGGGTCGATAGACAACATCAAGAAGTTGGAAACCGCGTTAGAAAGGCGCATACACGTCAAGGATATCACCGACGGTTTTATCTACTCTGGGACGCACAAGTATGGGGGCCGGGGTGCTCCTATCGTAATTTATCAGCACAACGCACATGCGTGGAGGGAGTTAAGGTTCCCTAAAAAGAAGGAGACGCGCGTTTACAAGAAGTCACCGCTTGCAGAACTAATGCGCGAGAATTCTATTTGGTTAATGGATGCGGAGGGGTGTCAGTTTATGACGCAAGATGGTACTTTATACCGACCGGAAATGGAACACCTGCGCATACAAAGTGCATGTGAGACCTTAGGGGAAGACTTCTCCGACGAAGTGCTTAGCTCCCGCAGTTTGGACTTCTTAGCCGCAAAGAAAAGAAACGGGTGGAAATCCACACCGGAGGAGTTCAAAGATATAGCTAAAGCTTGTGTAGAGCATGGTCACGGTGGTCTTTGGAACATGGAGTACGATGAAGACGAATACGTGTCGCTGGATATGAAACATTGTTACCCCGCAAGCTTCAAAGGCCTAGGAGATTGTAAGGAATATTACGACCGTTACGGACATCCAGATTCACAGTTCTTTCGTGTTGCGTTGGATGGTCACTACGACGCCCCAGCAACGGGGTTCGTACGGTTAACCAGCTGGAAATTTACAAAAGACTTACATCCAATAATCTATGCGTGGTACGGGAAGCACCTGCAGGAGAAAGAATGGATACCCATACCCCTATTGAAGTTCTTCGAAGAGCGTAAACTCCTGAAATACACAGCGCATGAAGCCATACTTTGTCACAGCGCCTTTACGCAGTGGTTACCGGAGCATAACCCCACGGCGCGTGTGGTCATAGGTAAATTCACGCAGGGCGCAAAAGAAGGCGAAAAACATATGCAGCGGCGCTTGATAACGGACGAAGGTGAGCTAAGCTTCCTCATCAAGCGTGCCCACGATCAAGGAACGATGGTGTCTGTAGAGAAATGGGATTACCTCGTAGATGATAAACTACACAAATGGAATGCTTTGTGTTACTACCAAGACCATCGACCGCAGTATTATCATCTGCGTGCGAGTATGTTAGCATATGCGCATATTAACCTACTTGCGATGTTACTGCGGTTTGACAAAGAGGACATCCCGCGCGTAGCTACGGATTCCTTGTACGTAAAGCCCGAAGTGTTAGAGAAGATGAAGGAATTCTACACCGAAGATGAGTTGGCGGAAAGTGGTCAATGGCGCGTTAAAGATGAGGAGATAAAAGCCTGGAGAGCACGCGTGGAATATCGTGGCGAAAATACTTGGGGCGTCGTAATGCCCACAATGAGGCCCATGCCAACCGTAAAGGACCCCATTTCCTACCAACGCTTCTCTTACCTTTACGGTACGGGAGGCAGCGGTAAGACTACGCGCGTCTTGGAACTCTTTCCTAAGATAAAAGTGCTAACTCCAACGCACCGTTTGGAAAGGGAACTATGCAGTCAGGGCCACGACGCGCAGACCTACCACAGCTTCTTCCGTTGGAATGGTCAAAAGTGGGTACCTGAAGCCATCCACGACATACCACCAGTAATACTTTGGGATGAGATTTGCACCGTTCCTTTAGAAATCCTGCAGGAGTTCGTAGACTTCCTCCGCGGGAAATGTCAAGTAATATTCGCCGGAGATCCCTGCCAGCCTTCTCCAATAGCCGGAGAGATGCCCCACGAATGGCTAAAAGAAATGATAGACCATGCGGAGGAAATCAACACCGACTACCGCAGTAAGGATCAAGTAAGAAACCTGAAAGCAGAACTTCGGGGCCTTAGTGACGCCGACCAATGCAAGACGCTGCGCAAACGCGTACGAGCGAAGTCCTACGAGGACTTTCTATACACGTGGCATCCAAAGGATCTGGTGCTGAGCAGCAAGCGCGCAGCACAGTCTCGCATACAAAAGGATTTGCTAAATATACACCGAGAGCGCTTCCTTAGTCATTTGGTACCTGTTTGCTACAAACCCCACGACACCCGCATGCAAAAAAGAGACGTCTGGGTACCTGGTACCGACATCCAACTGCAGAACGCAGTTACCCACGATAAAGCCTGGGTACCCATAGAAAAGGTGAAAAAAATAACCTCCCATCCAGATTGGCGCTTGGGCTATTGCATGACAGTCCACAGCGCGCAAGGGCTTACCATAAAAGAAACCTTATGGATCATAGACCAGCGGCTGTGTTGGAGCAACCTTATCTACACCGCCGTAAGTCGTGTGGAGTATGCCAAACAGTTGAAAAAAAGCTGGGGTCCGCAATTGCGCTACGATAAGACGCCAGAGGACGTAGCCAAAGAGAACATTGCTAAGAAACTCCTTCGCTACAAGCGGCACGACGAAGAAAAAAATATGACGTTCGACCTATGCGTGGACGACGTCTATAAGAAAGGGGCAAGGTGTGCCAAGTGTAACATACCTCTACTATGGAGGTTTGACCCGAATGACGATCAACAGTTCTCCGTGGATCGTATAAATAACAAACGCGGGCATTGCAGAGGTAACGTAAGACTGACATGCCTAGAGTGTAATCGGGCGCGCGGTGCTGCGCTACTTTGAGTCTTTGGGAACTATGAGCAGCTCTTCCATGACAAATCCACGACTTGGGCCATCTAGGTAATACAACACAGGTTGCCCTTCCTTGGTGACGGACTTCGAAATCTCATACGTTTCCAGAGACCAGTTAGGATCCGTGGCTCTCTTACTGCCACCTTCGAGTTCCCCCGGCTGATAGAGGTATCTGACCACTATGTTGCGGGGTAGCTTTTTTCCTTCAGTCCGACCGCCCTCGAACTTCTGACGTAGGACTTGTGTTCCACGTGTTTCTTTTTTATGGCATCCTTGGGTTTCATTCCCGTAGACCTGGCCGCCTCGTTGTTCAAAGCCGCGACGACCTGGGGGAGCCGCTGTGTCCATTCCCTGTTGCGTTTGGAGGGATCTTCCAGCTCTTTCCAATACTGGTACCCAAAGAGGCGCTCGGCCAGAGTCTTATTGAATCTTTCGACGATGCTCTGACCCCTGTGGTACTCTGCCTCGGCTCTCCTAATTTTGGTGTCGTGGTCTTTCAGGGTTTTGGTAACCACGCCCATGAACTCTGTCCCCGCATCCACTTGCAGCAGCTTAGGCCATTTCAAAACGCGCTTATAAATCCTACCTAGGGTTTCTGCGACTTCCCCAGAATCCTTGCTGGTTATGGGTTCGGCGTCCTTATATCTGCTTGCGATATCAACTACGGTCAAAGCGTACCTATAGGTCTTTCTTCTTACCTTATCGTGCGGTAAGAAAAGCAAATCCGCCTAATGAACTTCATTGGGGGCATTTACGGTGAAGCTGGGCCTGGGAATGTACTTCGGCACGGGAAGATAAACCTGCCAGAGGGTTTGTTTTCTTAGCCAGTTCTTAGCCGTTTCTTCTGATACCCTGGCCGCGGTCGCGAGTTTCTTGATAGCTGACGCTCCTTTCCAATAGCCTTCAGGTCCATAGTAAATCCTTTTGAGTTTGTCCTCTACGCGGCCCATTATATGAATTCCAAAACGAGATTGATCTTGCGTCCGTTAAAATCCACCGTCTTTCCGTCCACTTTAATGGTGATGTTTATGCTTTCTACCAAATTAGACAAGTCATAGCTCAAAGAAATGGGGGTGTATTCTACCAGGTCAAATGGATTACCTTTGGGTGGAAACTTGGACATTAGATTACTGGGTCCTTCATTAAAGTACGAGCTTACTAGGCTGCAGTAAACTTCGTAGTTAGCGGGAACTTTCCATTTCACGTCAAGTTGACCATTTATCGTGGTACTAGTAAGGCCCAGGAGTTCTACCAATGAACTGTCCTTTAAATTAGCGCTTCCACTATTTTTCTTGAATTTCATTTCATGGGGCAATCCTGTGGTAAGAGTATATCCATGCTTTGCTAGCTCCTTAGCCAGTGTTATAGGGGTGTAATGGGAATCTGGTATTTTTGGTTTGGTGGAAGTCACGACGACAAAGCCATTAATTAAATTATACCAAGAATTGTACAAAGAGCAACTAACCAACCGAACCTTACAGGCTTTGATGGGGGGATTCAGATAAGTGGTAAAGTTATTCTTGTCGCTTTCCAAAAAGACGATCATTATATTAGATACGCCAAGGCCACGCCTCCGGCCAGCCCCGCGACTCCTACGAAGACCAATTCGCTATCTTTTTGTTTTTTAGACGGTTGGTAGTAATCCTCGAACTGAGGCTTTCTTAACCTAAAGTCGGGGTGTGCTTGCGCATAGAGCTTAAAGGCGTAGTCTGTATTTTCGAAGTTCTTATCCGCCTGCATTTTGTCTTGGTAGTTCTTATCCAACCAATCCCTGTAAGCTTGTCTTTTTTCATTCCAAGATGCCACGTCCCGCTGATATTTCTCCAGCGCTAAATCATGCCTTTTCCTTTCGGCGGCTAATTCTCCGCTTTTGTCACCTCTAACTAATCTATCCAAATACTGACCACCATAATTAGCTCCAGTGAATGCTAAAGCTGCAACAATTCCGCCTACGACCACGCTAGCCATTATATATTACGCCGTAGGCAGGTACTTTTCCTTTCGTAGGTAATCCTTTAGCATGATAGCCCCGCCTACGGCAGCGGTCATCTTAGCAAAATTAGCGAAGCTCTTGCTTGGGTCTTCAGTAAAGCCTTCTTTGAGCTCTTTCTTGCCTACCCAACCAATACCCGCAACGATGGAAGTAATGATAGCTGCTTCTTCAACAGTTTTCAACAACGCGGTCGACATTATATTACAAAGCGAGAAGGTTATTCCATTTCAGGGATCTTACTTTTTCTAACAGCCTGTTCCACAGGTGCGCGATATGTTGCGGCCTCCCACTTTACTTTTGGCTTTGCTGCCCGCCATTGTAAGTAGAGGCTGCCTGCTGCTATAGCAATTCCTATCGCGCCAATGACGTACCCAGGATTCCAAAAGGATTCGCTTTCGTCCTCCACCTTTTCTTCTTTTTTGGCTTTGTTCTTCTTGTTCATCTCTGCGAGCGTCTTCCCCGCGGCAACTCTGCCTGGAGATTTAGCCTTGGTAATCTTGGTATCTTCTACGGGTGGTTGTTCTTCGGTGCCACTCATCTTATATCTAAGGACTTGAAGGACTTGACAAGTAACTTAATAATGACTTAATAATGACTTAACGGCGACTTGACTAAGTACTTGAGAATGACTTAAGTAAGTACTTGATGACGACTTGACAATGACTTGACTAAGTACTTGAGAATGACTTAAGTAAGTACTTGAGAATGACTTAAGTAAGTACTTGAGGTGACTTGATTAAGTACTTGAGGCGACTTGATCAGGTACCTCAGTAAGTGCTGCCTGGAAGACCTTTTCGACTTCTCTGTCCTTCTTGAAGTCCTTCCAAGATGTTCCAAAGGAACCTAGTACCTCCTTCAAGTCGACGTGCTGAGCTACGTGAAGTGCCGCAGAGGCGACTGCCATTAACTTACCGCACTTCAAAGACAACCACCCACAGGTTATCTTAAGTTCTTGGGATATGACATAGTCATCTCTTATGTCCTTCTGTAGTTGCTCCACGTCGTCTATGGGCAGCGCAAGTCCGAGGAGCTTGGTGGCAAGTCGGATAGCGGAGTCTGCTACGGCGTCCGTGGTCTTACTTGCAAGGGCGGCCTCATACCTCTTATGGAACTTCTTAACCTCCTCTTCCGACAACTTATTAACCTGCTCATGGGTAAGTTCCTTGCCTATCATTTCTTTGCACTTTCCCGAAGACACAAGGACGTTGAGTTGTTCCTTAAGGTTACTTTCATCTAGCTGTGTGGGGACTTCATCTAAGAGCTGCTCAATATCCATATATGTTAATGGAATACGGAAACCTCAAAGAGAAGATCATCTTGGAATGTTGGTGCGTTTTTAAATGCCGCATGTATTCATGCAACTGTTCCTTGGATATCTCGCCTCCGTAGTCGCTTAAGATGGTTTCCAGATCACTCCGGCTCGGAGTATAAAATACGACAAGTGAACCTACGTTTTCCCTAAAAGGCTTAGAGACGCTGGTAAGCTGCTGCGAGAGCAACCAAACGCTGATATTGTCGTGTCTGCCGCTAAAGGCGAGTTTAACGAGCTCTGACGTGCGCCTTTTTACGTCATCCCCACAGGCAATGTCATCCAATATGAGGAGTGTTTGCGTGTCCTTGGGGAATTGTTTGTGCCAAAACTTAAGATGGCTGGATAACTCGTTAGGGTCTAAGATATCCACAAAGAAGTCGTCATCTTTCACTCCTATGCCTTCCCAGGTGCGGTTATTCACATAGGTGGGGCATAATAGCACAATATAGTCGAAGCGGTATCTAAAGGGTCCTAATAGCTGCTCCACGATGAATTGGGTCTTTCCGCAGCCGGTGGGTCCTACTATCAGAGCATTGCAGGGAATATGGTTCGGATCCATTATATATACGATGGACCCAGTGGACGCAGTAAGAAGGATTGCCGGCGACGCAAAAGATAAAAGAGACACCATAGAAATGCAAAGGGAAGAGATCGATCGGTTAAGAGAGCGCGTGCAGGAATTGTACGATGAAATGTGCAGTCTGAAGCGCGCGGAGAGGTTTGGCGCGCTTTTGACGATGGCCGGTTGGGCAAAAGAAAGCGTTAAGGACTTTATGCGATATCCGCTGTAGAGTCGTTTAAAAGACACCTAAGAATGTTGAGTATAAGGTTGTTAAATTGTTAAAGATATGCTGCATGTGCTGTTTAAAAGACACCTTAGAATGTTGAGTATAAGGTTGTTAAATTGTTAAAGATATGCTGCATGCTGCTTTTAAACAGCACTTCAGAATGTTAAAGATAAGGTTGTTAAATTGTTAAAGATATATGCATGCTGCTTTTAAACAGCACTTCAGAATGTTGAGTATAAGGTTGTTAAATTGTTAAAGATATCTTATATGAGTCGTTTAAAAGACACCTTAGAATGTTGAGTATAAGGTTGTTAAATTGTTAAAGATATATGCATGCTGCTTTTAAACAGCACTTCAGAATGTTGAGTATAAGGTTGTTAAATTGTTAAAGATATCTTATATGAGTCGTTTAAAAGACACCTTAGAATGTTGAGTATAAGGTTGTTAAATTGTTAAAGATATCTTATATGAGTCGTTTAAAAGACACCTTAGAATGTTGAGTATAAGGTTGTTAAATTGTTAAAGATATCTTATATGAGTCGTTTAAAAGACACCTTAGAATGTTGAGTATAAGGTTGTTAAATTGTTAAAGATGTGCTGTTTTCATTAATGGGATTTACACAAACCTTATTCTGAGACATCTCTTAAAATAGTAGTCTTAACAATATAACAACCTTATACTCAACATTCTAAGGTATCTTTTTTTTTCTTTTAAACAGCATCCTTAACAATATAATAACCTTATCTTTAACATTCTTAGGTGTCTTTTAAATGACTCACGCATATATCTTTAACAATTTAACAACCTTATCTTTAACATTCTAAGACATCTTTTAAATGACTCGTGCATATATCTTTAACAATTTAACAACCATACACTCAACATTCTAAGACATCTTTTAAAGCAGCATACACACATCCTTAACAATTTAACAACCTTATACTTAACATTCTAAGACATCTTTTAAACGCAGCTGTATGCTCCTGCAGACCTATTTTAAAAGACACTTCATAATGTTAACAATAAAGTTAAAAATACGTTATATTGTGGTTAAGGTACACTTAAGTGTAAATGAACTGTTCGATGTGTAAAAAGGTGTTCAGCACCAAGCAAAGACTACAATACCACGTTCGTCGTGGCGTTTGCACAAAGAAACCAATTAGTAAAGTTTGTGAGGATCGTGGTAAAGAATTCAGCACCGTTCAAAAGATGCGACAACATCAAGACAAACGCATTTGTGGGCTTTGTAAGGGCTGTAATAAGGAATTCCCTAACACCTCCGAGCACCTGAAAAGGGGCGTCTGTGAACAAAGCAGACAGTGTAGTTTCTGTAATAAGATACTAAGCAGTCGTCAACGTTTACAGACGCATCGGAAAACACATGAAGTCAACTATCGGTTTCTCTTTGGGAGCTACGACTTGGAAGGCGTGGATTGCTACCAATGTGCGGATTTGATGAGTCGCTGCCCGCACAAAGAGGATTACTTAAGGAATCGCATAGATTACCATAAGAAGATAGTCCGTACTTTCCCCTCTTTTGAACGCGCCGAAGGCGTTCCGTGGACTAAAAGGGAGTATTGGAGGCAAGAGTGCGATCGTTGTGGTTGCATCAGAGAAGAGGAACATATCTTCAACTGCCTCGACAAATAAACGTCCTTAACAATATAACAACCTTATACTCAACATTCTGAGACCCTTTTAGAATGGGGTTTGCGCAAAGAGTCTCAAATCCCATTCTTATTTTTCTTGTTGTTTGTTAAGTATCATCAAGACCCCCTTTAAAGGTATATGCTAGCCTACTTTGTGGCATGATTCCTAATCGCCCTTTCAATATATGGACTGTATTACGTGCGAACTACCAGCCGATTGCATTACGCCCCCAAAACCGCGTAAAAAATACACCTGCCTTCATTACGGCAAGGTATTTCTGGAAGGATCCTTCGTTGGTCATTGGTGCTCCGCGGATCCTAAAGCGCAGCGGACTTTAGCAGACATTACGAATGCAGAGGACTCTCAGGCTCATACTTAACCACGTCGAATACCCACCTGCCATCCTTTTTACCATGACTCATAACATGGGTAACGTCCTGCCCCTCAATGGCGTACCTTATCCTATCGGGCGCCCAAAGGGTGTATGTTCTTTTTTTATTCTTTAAGACCAAGCGCAGGCGGTCCAAGTCTTCAAAGACTACGTAATTCTTTATCTCGTAAATCTCCCCCACCTGCAAATCCCTCCAGTGCGTTTGTATGAACTTTAACTCGTTAAATTTATCCTTGTCCATATATTCTATGAAATATCTTTAAGTGTGTTGCCAAAGTCTCCGAGGTTTTAAAGACCTTACAACACCACCTGCAGGGAATTCGTAGGTGTTCAGCATACGTAGTGATCTCCCTGCAAATGACATCGTAGTCGCTGCTTATGAGCACCTTATAGCCGTTTTCTTCATACCTCTGTAAGAGTAGTTGCTGATCCTCAGATAACCTGCCGTTGCCTTTTGGGGTCTTTAGCTCTATACAGAAACCGCGGTAATGTGTGTGCGCATTCAAGATCATTAAGTCGGGTTGACCGCGTTGATATCCTTTCTGCCAGCACTTTATGCGTTTGCCGTCCGAATCCTGCAGTTCACCTAGACCGGGTGCTAAAAGTATCTTAGGGTAAAACTTGCGGATGTAGTCCACTACCTTTTTATGCAGGTCAAACTCATTTTCTATTTTGAATACCAACTTGTTTGGACCATCGAAGCGCCTTTCAATTTCATATTTACCTGTTTTCCTTAGCGTAGGAAGAACGTCACCTAACACCCATTTCCTAAACTCCTTAGCTACGGACTTTTCAGATCCGAATATTAACTCATAAAGACCCATTTCAGTGATGTAAACGGAATGTGGTTGCGCATTAAGGGTGTCGGTCAGATTGACACCCTTTATAGACCTCAAAGTTACCTTGTTTTCCTCTGAGACGTGCTCTCTTACTGCGTTTCTGGAGTTAGCGTACTCCAAGGCATCAGCCACGGACTTCGCTTTAAAGTACAGTTTGTCGCCTTGCACTATGCATTGCAGTTTGGTGTCGTTGTTTTCAAATACGCGAAGCATTGTATATCTAAGAAATATTTTAACCTTAATATGCAACACTTTTAAGTTGGTTCATTTCTACGCTCAGTTGCGCGTCTGAGACGACGAAGATGTACGCGTTTACTTTGAAGTCAGTAGCGGTTCCTTTAGTGCGTTTGATTTCCAATGTGATGCCGTCCTGCGTATTTACCAGCCGCAGACCTTGCCCGTGCATGGTTTCATCATTCGTCGTGCGCATGTCAATCCACAGCGCGTACTTATCCTTAAAGAATTCCTCAGGATTAATTTGATCGCCAAACGTACGCGCAACTTCCTGGTACATATCCGCGGGTTTTATTCCCTGGGAGTAAACCTTGTTTGGAACACCGTTTATGCTAATACCCACGTTGGTGATGTTAGGATTAAAGAACGCTTCGGAGTCGCGCTTACCGGCTTCGTATGTCTTCGCGAACACCAGCATTATACCCGTGAGACTTCTTCGGGGAATGTTAATGCTTTGGTTAATGACCTCGTCGCCGTTGTTTTGAAAGCTAAACGTCTTATACATCACCACGTGGTCGTAAAGGAATGCCTTTCCGGCGCTATATTCCATACCCGCACTTCGAGCCAACTCCTCAGAGTAGACTGTCTCGTACTGTAATTCCAAGTTAGTTATCTTGTAGGGATCAACAGCCCCGCTAATTGCGGTGTCCATGCCTCCAATGACGTTCGTAGTGTCCGCCAAGGTTACTTCAAACTGTAACTCGGATAACTGTCTGGGGTAGTACACGCCATGACTCGTAATCACTTCAAAGTCCAAAGGTATGACGTACTTGCTACCATAAGCGGTCTTTACCCTTGTTGCGTCTGCTACTGCGGTCGATCCGCTAGCTTCCGTAGGCGCCGGGTCGGTGTCGCTGCGAAGCTGACGTAGGATAACGCTTCCAATTCCCTGCTCTATTCTTTGTGCACGGTCAAAGGCTGTTAGCCACAGATCCTTATACGTGGTGTACAGGTCGTACCTATTCAAATCCAAGAGGGATTCCCCGGCGAACTTTACACGCAGCTTGGAAACCAAATTCCTGCCCACGTTATTGACGGTATAGCGCTTGTCTGCGGTATCTGGCTGCACCGCTAAGTCAAACCTTAGCGCCAAGGTACCGGGAACCAATACTAGGTTATCCGTTAGACGGGGCACGCCTACGTACAAGGTTTCTCCTGGCTTTGCGCTAGAAGGCGTAAAGGTGACCCGGTGAAAGGTGCGTTCTGCCTTTAGTCCGCCAACCTGCTTAGGTAATACGTTGGGATTTAACTTTGAGCTTATCATATATAATGGAAGTAGAAGGAACGGATTTCGATCCCCTTACCGAAGAAGGTCAAGTCGACATTAATGACGACGAATTCGACGCATGGACTCAGGGCGCGGAAACCGACCCCCTAGTTTACGACGCAGCCCTAGAAAATAAGTTTGGTAGTAGATGGAAAAGCGTCAAAGCCGCCTTAAGAGACATGTGGAGAACTAAGAAGCCTAATGAACCCGCCCCTGAGTACTTGGAAATGGGAAACGTGGAGCAGCCGGAGGCAGCCGCGCGGGAAACCGTAGAGTGGGCAACGCAAGAGCTAAATGAGCTTTATCCCCACCTTGACTACGACGAGATAAGGCTCACGGAAAAAGGAAACAAAGTCCTCATAAGCGTTAAAGACATGAGGTCTCCCGACAAAGACCGCTGGACAAAACCACAGACCCTCTTCGACGAAAATGGTGCAGTTAAGGTTAACGTGGAAAGGTTAAGGGGCTTTCAAGCGGCCACCCGAAGCATGTTAGATAGGTTGGAAGCCCTAACCGAAAGGGTCACGATAGAAAAACGCGCCGAGGAACTGCAAAAGGCGCTGGAAGAAAAAGAGGCGGCGTACGAAAAGCAAAGTCGACTACTTGCTAATGCTGAGAAAAAGTTTAGTCAACGAGACGTAAGAATGGAAGAAATGACGAAACACTTAGATCAGGCTTTACGTGATCGGGATAAAGCAGAAAGGGAGTTGGAGGAGGCTAAGAAATCACATGCTCCAACGGCGGCGTTAGAAAAAGCGCTAAAGGAAAAGGAGTTAAGCTATAAAAAGCAATTGCTGCGACTACGTCAAAGTAAAGACGAAAGCATATCAACGATCAGGCGAGAAGCTGAAAAGGCTTTAGATGAAAGGGATACAGCTCGACAGGCCTTCAGGCTTGCCTTAAAAGACCTAAACATGAGTCAGGAGGAAGTTAGGAAATTAGACACCATCATAGAGGGCTCTTTGGTGGAACAGCGGCAGTTGGTTGCCGAAATCAACATCAAAGAAGAGCAAATCCAGCAAAGAACTCAGGCCATCGAAGACCTGGAAAAAAACATATCCGAAAAACAGAAAATAATCGAGGACCTAACTCGCTCCGAAGAAGAAAGGGAAGCAGCTCAAAAGGAAATAGAAACGCTTGAGGTGCGCCGCGCAGAATTGCAGGCGCAAAAGGAAAAGCTGGAAAAGGAGCTGGGGCTTACCACCAAGGAAAAAGTATTAAGAGGTCTTTTAAAGTATGGCGTTCCGCTAGCATTTGCGGTTGCTATTTCCAGCGTGGTAGGCGTAATCCTTAGCACGCTTAATGCTGCAGGTAAAGCAGCAAAGGCGATGGGAAAGAAATTAGGCAGTGGGCTGACGGACTTGGGTAAAAAAATGGCAGCCGGCTTGCCTGGGCTGCTGGGTAGTGTTTTAAGCCTGGTATTAAGAACCGGCGGAGAACTGTTGAAGTTCGTGGGGAATAACATTTGGATATTAGTCGTCGCTATTGGGGTGGTACTCCTGAAGAAGATGAAGGGCTAATCTTGTCCTTGTGTATTACTGGTGGCTTATCATCGTCGTCAGACGCACGAGGTGTTCTCGATGAAGGCTTATCGACGTCAAACCTCTGAAGCCCCTTCTGCCGGGGATAAGTAAAGATAGTATTCGCGCCGCCTTGATAATGCGGAACTAGCGGCAGCACACTCATGGTGCTTATGGTCTTATGATTCCAAATAGCATCCGGCAAGCCACGATTTTGCGTTATGGCATTAAATACGACAAAGCCTTTACTCTTTGGATTACCTGGAAAGTTATCGCTGGGGCGAACTTGAAGCTTTGCATATTGACAATTAACTACTATGTGAAAAGTTACCGGCTGTTGGTTTTCCCTGGTAGCAAGCACACCTTCAAACGTAAAGTGTGATGGGTGCCTCTCATTTATCTTTTTCCTATATGGTAATAATGGGGTGTTGGTCTCATCTACGATCCTAAGCCCAAGATTACAGCTATTCCATAGGTTAACGTTAATGGTGCACATGACCAATCCCAAGCCCCCAACCTTTACCCACAACCCGGTATCGTACCACTCATCCCCCTGGTAATAAATCTCCCCTAAATAGTAATGAAAGCCTTCTTCCTTCGCGTGTGGGTTCATATATTTAAAGACTCATTACCGTAAGGGTGCTAATGGTAGCGTGATTATAAGCTGTATCCCTTTGATTTTCTATGCTATTTACCGTAACCTTTCCCGTATCGTCTACTCTTATCTGTAGCTTTACCTTCCCATGGCAATCGGCCACCATGTGGAAAGTCCAAACCGATAGATTTTCGGCGCTGGTTGGGTTGGGCTCTACGGAGAAATGCGCAGGCTCCCTGTTGTTTGTCTTATTTCTCATAGGCTGCAGTACGCCGTTGTCATCCAGGAACCTAAAGCCGACGTTGGCGTGGCTGCTCGTGCCAATGCAAATACTACAAAGGATTAACTTCTTTCCCGAGTAGTTCAAATTCACGGACATACCGGTGACATCAACCCAAGATGCTTGGGTATACTTTTTCTCGCCTGTGTAAGTCGTATAGACACAATCTACTCCAGCTACGTAGGGGTTGTTCATCGCCATATATAATAGCTCAAACCAATGCTTGCAGCTGCTAAGCCGGCCTTTAGTAAGTTATGGTCATATTCCTCAGGCGGCATAACCTTCTTTACTGGTTTCTTTGGTGGCTTTTCTACGTACGCCTTTTTTAATGGTTTTTCTACCTCTTTTTTTGGTTTCTCTACGAAGTGAGTAATGCCCTTGGTCATGTCAGAGTTCACGTCATTCACCCCAAACTTCATATCCTTAGTAGCTCGCTGCAGCTTGTTGTTATAACCCACGACGGAATTGGTGTTAATAACCAAATTACTTGGCATTAACCAACAACCAGGCGACAAAGCGTAATCCAGTCGCACTTTAGACTGCTGCACCGCTAATTGATATCTCTGCACCGATTTAGATATGTCATTTTCTATTATTGCGGACTCAAACAGGGTTAGGAATTCTTGTTGCGTTTCCTGTGAAGCGCCTTGGGATCCAACAATGGGGCTGCGGGTATTTACCTGCGCTCCCAGAATGCAGTACACGAATGCCTCTATGCTGCGGTTAATCCTAGAAAGGTTCCTTAGACCTTTTCCTTTCATTAACACAAACGGATCCCAAGTGCCGGGGTAGTTTGTTTGAATCCTAGTAATTAATGAATTATTACCCTTATCACCACCCATATCACCGAACTCTAACTCATTACTTGGGTATTCCTGATGCCCGTAGTCGGCTGGCTTCTCACCATTGGCACCCCAAACGTAAATTATACCCAGCCCATGCGTCTTACCCTCCTTATAACGAAAATCTTTTTGCTGTGGTTTGAACTCATTAATTAACCTTTCCAAAGCAGCGGAGTCATAGCGGTTATTCATTGGATCAAATGCCCCATCTCCTGGTAAAGGTACGTTAATCTCCTTCAACAACCTCCTTACCGTAAAGGCAACATGAAACCGCATAAATGAAATGTGAAACATGTCCGCGGCAACACCACAACCTTTGGTGGCAGCCCAAATAGCAAAGTTTAACTGCTGCGGCCAATACCGCATGTTGGGCCCTGCTAACCATTCCCTGGCCTCTTTACCTGACGTATGCTTCAACATCGTATTCTTATAGATATTTCTTAGTATTACGTTAAATGATTGTTTACCCACTGAAATCTTCAGGTGCGTTACCAATTTTTCGAAGTTGTTTACACCACCTTCAGCGTCATAAAATGGGTAATCTTCCTTGGTCATTAATAGATTCCTTGGAAAATTAGGTTTCTTTGTGGTAACTTCCTCATGTTTTTCCTTATCTGGGTGTAACTTTTTCAATCCCTCCTCCAAATCCTTATTGGTGTAAACTAAGTCATTAAACTCTTTAAAGTAAATCCCGTCAGGTCTGCTTTCAAACTTCGAGGTTACTGCTTTGGGATACAATTCCTTAAATGCTCTCCAATTCCAGCGGCTGTCATGATGTGGCTGCTCCTCTATGTTATTTCCAAAAGCGTCGTACATTAGTATATAATGGATGTTATACCATCAGCACCTCCACTTTATCCTGATTTACCTAGGGAGGGACCTAACGAATTAAACGCCGAGAACTTCCGCTTGAATAAAGCAAACTTAATCCTGGCTTACTTGGAAGGGCAAACGAAGCACTACGAAAAAGTTAGGAAGAAATACGTCAGAGCCCGGAGTACGCTACATAAGATTGCGATAACTTCCGGCTCCATGTCCGTGGCGTTAACAGGCACTGGCGTTGCTACCTCACTCACCGGACCTGGAATAGTCGTTGGCGTTCCTTTGGCCAGCGTTGGAGCCGTCTGTGGCATTATCTCGGCTGTTGCTACGGGTATTATGAAACGGTTGTCAAGCAAAATATCCAAGCACGACACGACAATAGCTCTGTCAAGGGCTAAAGTAAATACCATTACCGACCTTGTCTCAAAGGCTTTGCGTGACAGAAAGATAGACGATGTAGAATTCTCGCTCATTCTAGCCGAAGAGGAAAAGTACGAGAAATTAAAGTCGGACATAAGGAACAAAAAAACAGTCGTGAAAGATCTTTCCGAGGAATCTCGCAAAAAGATCTACCAGGAAGCGAAAGAAGAGCTTCAAAGAAAGCTTGCTCAGTAAACATCTGCTTTGAAAAGAGCGTGACAGGATTTCGTTTACATATCGAACGACAGTCTGGAAATTACGCGTAAGATTTATGCCATAAGATTCACTATCTTCTTGGAATCCATCCCAAGAGGGGGTGGTTGGGGTCTATTTTGTAAAATATTTCGTAAATTACGTCAGGGTAATAAGGAATATCCTTATCCAGCCGACAAAACATCCACTCGGCTTTTGTCATATCAGAAACCTCAGGAATAGACTTACCGGTAATTTCAGACAAAAGATAGGGAATAGCCTTGTAATATTTCCCTAGCTTTAATTTTTTCAACGTTTTCCGTAGACTTTGTGGGGTTGGCTCTTCTAAATGGTCTATGATTTTCTGCCTTACTTCATCGTCTAAATATACCGGGTGTAAACCTTGGATATGACTCATCCAGTCTCGGAAGTATTTTATTCTTTTGTATGGGGTCTTCGTGCGACCTCCATTGGCGTAATACTGCTCTTTGGTAGCATTCGGTACGGTATTACGAATATTCTTACCACACTCGTAACACTGTGCTGACGTGTCGTCTTCTATTTGCATTTTTTTACCACAACACCAGAAACCCTTGGGCTTGGGTATGTTAACTTTGAATCTTAGGCAAATCGCACAGAAGTCATTGGCGAACTTTTTACATTCATGCATCGTATATCCAACAAATATTTTAACCTCCGTTTACGATTCCCAACACAGCAGCAGTAAGGACTTGTCGCGCGGCTGCCGACGGATCGCGCAAGACCCCCTGTAGGGCCTCGTCACCCCATACATTTCTTTGTATTTTTTTTTGGTCGTGCCGGCGCTTCGCGTGTCCCCCTTACTGCTGCTCGGATTGATGTTCGCTTTTTTCCATATGTCCGGCCAAATAGATGTTTTTAATGATAGATTCCAGCATCTTGTTACCACAGGTGCAAATATATCTGCGAAATCTTTCCAGACCCAGAACGGAATTTGATCTGGCCCGGTTGCAGTTCGTTGTATGTTAGTTAAAGTTTTAAATACTTCCATAACAGATAAAGTTGGTGGTACTACCGCATGATTGCTAGTGTCATGTGATAAATTAGTTGGAACAACATAATCATCATCTGTGCAGAGATTACAGAAATACTCATTTAAGCTGTTAGTACTATCAGCGTCCAAGCAAGGTCGAGGATTTTGTTTCCTATTAGATAACATATCCACTCTCTTCCACCATGTCTTTGATCCTATCTTTCCAGAGCCAAGTTTCGTTTTGTTTTCCTTGATTAACTCAGAGATTCTGTTGTTTAAATTTTGTACGTCGCTGTTTGGATTTCTGCACATCTTTTTAGATCTTTAGTTTAGCAAGAATTTTAACAGCGGGGACATCCAGACTGGGTCTCTCGACGATAATTTTACAGATCGTAATGGAAAGCACTCGTCCATAGCTCTTTTAATGATTTCGTGTAAGGTATTAACAGCATTATTTACTTCATCTGCTTCAAGGACAGGTGACCAGTCAACGCCTTCTAAGTAATTGTTAAAGGAAATCTTGTTATTCTCTCTGTAGTCTCTGAAAAAGCACTTAGTAATTAGTAAGCTACTTTTAGTAGTTTTTTCCTCTGTGATAATTTTTTCTTCGGCACATTTCGGTGCAAAATAGGTTCTGATCATGTGTAAAACAAAATACTCATCTTGCTTAACATCTTCTTAATCACTTGAACTCAAACTTTATTTACTATCGAAAACGCTACGATAGATGCTTTTTTCGCTGTCTTCACTGTAGGTACTTCACTATTTTCATTGCATTTTTCGCGGTTTCGTCCTTCCCTGGCGTCTTCGCTGTTTTTAGCTTGTTCGTATGCTGAAAACCATCCTGCTTTGATACTTTTCGATGTTCTTTTGCATCAATCGTTAAGTTTGATGTTTAATATGATAGTTAACATGAGAGTTTAATTTTAACTTTTTACTGATATTGAAGGCGTTTTTCTCGTCGGAAACTAACAATTTTCGCTCGCATTGAAGTCACTACATGCAACTCCGGAACAATCAGGAATCGCATGCTAAAAATAGGTCAGCCTTGCGCGCGGAGCTAAAAATAGATTTTCAAAAAACTTTCATGGTTACAGACCCATGTATGGGAGATGTGCTCTCTCAGACTCCATATTCTCTTGTTAAATACTCAATCATGATTGGCTAATTTGTATGAAAATTTGTCTGGGTAGCCTTGGTTGGTATAGTCGCAATGTAATCAAAGTACATTCAGCACTTTTTTCATCCTCGGGATTAATTGACAGGAAAAAAGATGTTGCGTAAAGAGAGTTTGCAACTTTGACGAAGCCTCCTATGCAGATCTTCTTGGGGTATGTCACACAACGATTCCCTCCTCTGCACGTGGCGAGGAAAGACAATAGAGCAGTTTTCGCGGACTGTGAAAAGCTCAGTGCCGTAAGCGTGACGTGCCGTGACCGTGATGTTTTCTAGAATTTTGATTGGCTGATTTTTTTTCACGCGCAATGTGATTGGTCTGGCATTGCCGTGACCTTGGCGTGTCCGTGTCCGCGCCGTGTTTATGCCGTGTTCCGGGTATTTGATTGGATGGAAAGTAAATTCTCGTGCTATGTGATTGGTCTGGCGTATCCCTTGCCGTATCATGGTCGTGTTCGTGCCGTGAATTTTTCACAGTAATACGAAAACTGCACTAAGAAAGGACCTGCGTGGGAGGCTCTGCGTACCCCCTGAGAAATTATGATGATGATATCAAACCTTATTACCGTCCAAGTCTAACAATTAAATTATCTGTTTAAAGACTTCAATTTGTATAGGAAATCGCACGATCTCGAGTACAATTTGGAAATTAATAGACACGAGTAATGTTTTGAAAGTTCTTGTAATTGCACGAGCCTTTAGGCGAGTACAATTAAAGAACTTTCAAAACATTACGAGTGTCTATTAATTCCAAATTGTACGAGAAGATCGTGCGATTTTTTGTTTATAGTTCACTCAACGAAATTTCAGTAAAAAATGCGAAGCGAGGCCCTTCATCTTTGTCTATTTGGCGGCCGATTTCCAGTCCATCGTGCAACTGAAATGCATAAA
This sequence comes from Actinia tenebrosa, assembly GCF_029948245.1. Lineage (NCBI taxonomy): Eukaryota > Metazoa > Cnidaria > Anthozoa > Actiniaria > Actiniidae > Actinia > Actinia tenebrosa. Next base: position 15,865,273 of record NW_028292581.1, read on the forward strand.
AAAGATTAGTTCTTACGGCTTTAAAATTTTATTTATGCTTTTTAAGTACAAAATGATAGAAAATAATTGTTTTGACATTGTTTTGGCCGTATTGCCATAGCGACTTAATTCGGTACTCCTACGGAGTACAATTAACGCTATAATTGTACTCCTCTCGACCAATCAGAGTCGAGTAATTTTGTTGAGTGTACTATAAAAACTAAAAGACTCAAACAGAAATGAAATAAAACCCTGTAGAAATAACTAGTCGCAGTTTTTTCAACAAATAATATTCCCGGTTTAACAGTTTCCTGCGCCATCTTATTAAAGGTATATAGCATATCAAGCAATGAGTGTCAAAGCTCTCTTTCCCGGTCTTAAAAAAGGGACTGGGGAGAAGCTTTTTTTTTTTTTTTCGTTTTTTTTTGTAGTTCTTTCTTGTTTTTCGTCTTCGCCAAGCTCGTAAATGCCTCTCAGCCGTTTCGCCAGCCGATGAACCCTCTTGTCCGGCATCATCTTTGACCTCAGGGTAAAGACCCGCAATCCAAATATAGAATTATATGATTCCATTATGGAGTGACCTTTCTCAACTCCAACTTTGACACTAATGCATGGAGCAAAACTTGATATGCCGTGCAAGTGCAAGTGCAACACGAACGGTGAGCTTGCAATGATAGAAACGTTTTTTAAATACCTTGGACAAGCTCACACCGTTCGTCTCGCTTCGATGCAAAGGCACGGCTACCTCTCAAGATGGCCTAGGCCGACCGCGCGTCCGAGGTATCCTGGGCACGAGTGCTGACGCTCTTGACGTCATAATCATTTCATTCCAATTATCGTCAAATCTGTGAGATTTCTTGAGAAGAAACGAACACGTTGATTTTTCTCCATCTTCCATCCTCGACTTAGTCTTACCATAACATAATGGAAGTTTAAGGTAGGTTTTTGAAAAAAAAGTCCTGCGTACTGTTTCCAAAAGATTTGTAAGCACAATTAGTAAGCACAAAGATAGAAGAAGTTCTCTCAAGTGTCATTTTTTTATCTGTACAATAAGAACATTTGTTACGTACCAAGCTAACTTTCCTTTCGTAATGATGAGAATAGACTCATCAGTTATAGGCTTGCCAGGTTCATTTCAAGTCACTCAAATAGTGTTATTTCAATCAGTTCAGAGTTTTTTTACTATCGTATCATCAAGTCCCGAATGATATGTAGATCTTGAAAGATCTTCAATATAAACTAAGCTACGTTATGATATTTGTGTAGCTAATTAGGCATTGCAAGGTTAAGGAAAAAATTGGGTCGAGTTGGCACTGCAGTGCATTGTGAGACTGATTTAGGGAACTAAACATCTTGAAAATCTTACAGTCCCACAATACACTGCAATGAAGTTCAATGAAGTTGGTAAGTTACCACCCAGTTTTTGTCACTCTCGGAGAGCGTAATACATGTTTAGCCTTCTGTGGCTGAACACATTCCATATGTGAGGTATCTCTCAGCGAATGTAAATCGCTCCACCAGGATTGTCTACATTGGTCAGGTGATTACCAGGAGATCTGGTACCACAAGGATCATGGACAGGCCAGCAATGGTCGGTTCTTCCTTCTAAAAAAATGTAGTAATCTGCATTAAAGAATAAACTTGGCCCACAAGAATGGAGTTTTAACATGTTTGGAGCGACAGTGGTACAGGTTGGTGTAATGGCCTTGACAACTCTACACGTCAGTCTTCCTTCCATCCAGTTCACAAGACTTCCGGTTCCGTCTACACAGGCTACCCAGTTAGTGATATTAGGCTTTAGAAGAAACTCTTTACCAATCTTCTTCCACAGAGCATAATTCATGGCCGAGTAAGAAGAGTCACTGAGCGGGGTTGTCGTTGACTGTGGCACCCATTTCCCATTAGACGTGTCCACAGGCCAGTTTGGTATTGGACTGACTGCGTTACTTTTGTGTTGAAAGTTGCTTAATTTGAGGATTCGATAGTTATAGACAAGGGTCCAGCCTCCTCCATCGGTGGTCATGTCACAAAACACTTGAATGGCGCAGAGGATGTCTCATTGAACTTCATCCAATAAACACCTGACTTTGCCTGGCTGTCATCCTCCTTGAGCTTCTTACAAGATGTGATTGGTATATCTGACCTCGAACCTGGACCAGCGTTGTCATCCCGTATCTCCATGTAGATGGTGTTTTGTTGACTAACAATGTTCTCTGGGTGTCTGGTCTTGGTAGAGTACTTCAGTTCACATGTCTTGTTCGTCAGGTTCATGTTGATGCTTGCACAATGTATGTTGTCCTCACACTTTGTGTAACATGCAATGATTGTTTCTACCTTGGACGATTCAAGAGTGAATCCTTGCAAGTACACGTTGAGCTCTGAATATCTTTGAGCCGGCCACATCGTAGCGTAGGTGACTTTGTGCTTGAGAAGGAACAGCAGAAAGACAAACACCAGCTGTCTCTTCATCTTGTTTTGCCGCTCGACTTCTGTGAATGAAGAAAGTCAGTTATTGCAACAGTTAAAATAAGTTTAGTGTATTAAGTCGATAAACTTTTTTTAAAATTAAAATTTAATTTCCTTTCACGTCCACTATTGATAATTCCTTTTTTTTACAAGAAATATAGAATAGTTGATACAAGTTTAAAAATTCGTTGGCCGGATTTGATGGATTGAAGAGAAGTCAAGATTTAGACTTCTACAGACTTTGATAGCCAGAAAAACTTTGTACTGATTCTAATTGACCTACCTTATAGGATAGGATTCCAATTCTTTCCTTGTGAGCTTCGCGTTCAATAACGATAGGACGATGCACTACGGTATGTAGGTTAAAATTTAATTAGAACCAACTCGAATACCATTTATATATTTCTTTCTTTCAGTGAATAAATTAAACTTAAACTCAATCAGTTAGTTTATCAAAAGTCAAAGATTATTTGACATACGATTGGATAAAATTCGAATGAAATTATTTAATGATTGGACTGTGTAATTATTGCAAGTGTACTCACTCACTGGGAGGCATCACACAGGCAATCATTAGATATGGAAAACAACTGCCACATCCAGTTATATCTACAGGGCTTTATTTCATTTCTTTTCAGTGTCTTTTATTTTGTATTAAAGCCTGTAGTCAGAGCATCATCACTTTGTATAAAAAAATAAGGATACAATTGAAGATCTTGAAGATTTATTAAACCCTTAACAGGCTCATCTTTCCCGATATGTACGATCAACGACATAAACTCGTGAAACCAAGCTCCTAAGTTACGTACGGAACTAACTGGCTTGATCTCCGAGGAGCGCACAAAAAGGTTATCGATGTAAAACTTTTGCTGTTGCCAGCTGTTGACGGGATCCAACAATAAGAAACTGTCTTGCTGTCATTTAGCATGAGCTGGTGGTGAGCCATTCAATACCGAATGTCAATAAGAATATGTACTTGGATATATATGGATAGTTAATTCTAGAACTACAGCGATTCAGCGCGGTGTATCGGAACGAATATTCATTATAGGGACTAGTTTGAAAACAACGATTTAGATATTATACTCCTTGCAAATGCTGTCCAGCCTTGGGGTATAACATGTACAATCCTCCAATCCGCTTGAGCTATAGTTGTATATCATCTGCATATCCTCGGACAGTTGTTAGATGTGTCTTGTCCACATGGGATAGAAGAGATGCGTACATTATGAATAGCATAGGTCCCAGACGGCTTCCTTGAGGAACTCCTTTAATTAAGAAGATGAAAGTCCTGGGATTGTGATGCTCTATGACCACGCGATGTTTCCTCCCAGACAAGAACGACTTAAGCCAGGAAAAAGCGTGATTAAATATGCCTCCAAGCTCATTCTCTAATAAGTAGAACATGACGTTGTGATCGATGGTAAATAGATTGCCGCATGCTTAAGTCCAGCAGGACAAGAAGAGTGAAGACTTCTTGCATATCCATACTTAGAAGGACATCGTTCTGAACCCTGGGTCGGTTCGCGGTGATGTCGAGTGATGTTGAAAATGCGATGACTGATTGGTAGGCAAGGACGCATGCTCAGAGCAATCACCTGGGCTCCCTGAAGCTGTGGGATGACAGTCTTTTTAGCTATTTTACTCAGTAAGAGGCAGATTACTAACTGGGCGGAAGTTCGTGCTAGCTAAGCTAGTACGCTAGTTGAAGCGCGAATCAAAAACTGTTCTTTATATAAGCAGTAAAACGTATTAAAGTTTGACTAACTTGTTTCGCGACGAAGAAGGTTTTAAAACCTATACCTTAAACGTCCATCGTGTGAGGGTATGATAAGACTAAGGCCCCGTCCCCACGTATCCGGAAATTTTTGTATCCGCAAATTTTTTTGGAATCGTTTTCGAGTCGTTTTCACTGTCCACACTTATCCGGAAATTTCTTGATCCGCCCTGATACACGCTAGTGCCTAGTCCCTTTGACGGTTAGTTTTTCTTATTGGGCATGCGCAAAATCGTGTTTACGTCAGCGTATTCGAAAATTTGCGGATACGACCGTCCACACGTATCCGTATTCGGAGCGTATTCGAAAATTTCCACTCTGGAGACCGTTTTCGAAAATTTGCGGATACGGATACAAAAATTTGCGGACACATGTGGACGCAACCCGTATCCGTAAAAAAACATTGCGGACACAAAAATTTGCGAATACGTGTGGACGGGGCCTTACTCGAGGATGGACCACAAGGACAATCAACGTTTTTCTGCTCAAAAAATCTCATAGATTCCACGATAATCGAAAAGAAGTGATTATTACGTCACATAAGAGCGAGGGCATTTAATCCCAGGATACCTCTGGTCGCGGTGTAAAAAAAATTGAAATAGGTCAACAACAAAAAGAAAAGAAAAAATAGAAAAGAAAGGAAGAGAAAAAGAAAAGAAAAAGGAAAAACAAAGGAAAAGGAAGGAAAACTAATATAGAAAGTAAGGAAAACCGAGAGAAAGAAATTTAGAAAAAATACTGTAATCTGTGCGTAGGCGCGTGGCGTTTTTCTACGTTTTCAAGTCCGATCTCAAACTGTTCAGTACAGTATTATATTTTCTTCTATGACAACAAAAATGAGGTGAATACGGCCAAATACTGCTGTGAACATTTAGAGCCAGATAGATCTTCTTCTGTTTCGAACTCCTCCAGCAGGATTGCGTAGCTTCGATTCCTTTGACATAAGAGTGGTTCCTTCGCCTTCGCAAAATCAGATAGAGAACTCACAAGAATAATATAATACGAAGAACCGAAAACAATCAAATATCCAAGAATATCATCCCCAAAAAACTTTCATTGCATGAATTCACTCAGCTTATTCAGAAAATGAACGAAAGCAATCAAAATTTGAACGAATAAATGAAATTATATATTAAAATAAAGATTATTGCGGTTTCAACGTACAAACTCAGTCATACAGTACGATTAAAATACACTTCTTTATATGATTTAATGCAAATGAAAAAAATATTCTTATTATTATCTAGTTAACTTAATGAGATTTGGTGTGCATATTTTGGTATTGTTACCATTATCATCATAACTACAAATTTCTTTTAACGCTATGAAAAATAGTTCAACATGAAGATAACGATTATGTTGATGAACATATAAAATTAAAACCGCTATGCGGTTCAGTGGAGCGCTCTAGAGTATCGACAAAGCTAAGGGAAGGAAACGCTTGTTTAGACAAATATTTGCACTGAAATATGAAAAATTTACATCCTTGAAAATGGTTTATTATAGCGTTTTTATTTCTTGCAAATTTATTCAAAGCATCATTGGAAGTTTTTCACCAAGGATGAAATGCTGAAAAAATAAATAAAAAGATAGAAAGTCTCCAAATACAACATTAATTGCTTTTGCAATTAAGTATCCAATTGATTCGAATCCAAAAAAAAGTAAATATAGGAAGAAGAATATGTAAGGAATATTGTTCGCTGGCAGGAAACACGGGAAGCGCCCACTGACAAGCAGGTGAATTTGATTTCTGGAACGACCACCTGTGATTGGTTGAAATACAATAGGTATTGTATTTACTGGACGATGATTGGTCGAATAAGGAAGGTTAGTGGTTGTGACCCAGGTTTCATTCTAGGCGTTCTCGAATCAAGATGGCGTCTGTGGACAACAAGTCATGGCAAAAAGATGCTGCCGACCAGAATTTTGATTACATGTTCAAGCTTTTAATAATTGGAAACTCTGCAGTAGGGAAAACATCCTTTCTCTTTCGATATGCCGATGACTCGTTCACATCAGCCTTCGTCTCGACCGTCGGGATCGACTTCAAAGTAAAGACTGTATTTCGAAACGAAAAACGAGTCAAGCTGCAAATATGGGACACAGGTAAGGGTTTTTTTGAGGGATTTATTCCAAGTAAAAACACTTTTATACTTTATAATTCGTTTGTATGGTTGTTCTATAGCTGGGCAAGAGAGATATCGGACAATAACGACGGCTTATTATCGAGGTGCGATGGGATTTATTCTTATGTACGACATAACAAACGAAGAGTCGTTCCAAGCCGTTCAAGACTGGTAGGTCAAATTTATTTGATTTTTACTACAAAAAACTTCCTTTTTACTACATTTTTCAACTAATATTACTTACTGGACAAGCTGTCAAAGTTCCCAGGGTGTTGTTAAGTCGATATATTTAATATTTCGCTTTATTTTCAAGTATAAGTTATGTGAAATTCCATGCTCGTCAGAGCAACTCACTCTCGATTAAATATTCGTTTATATTTGCAGTATTTTCGTATTTTATTTATAGATTTGGACTTGATGAGATTTTATTTTATAAACTGCTACTATTCTTTCTTTTTCTTTTTATATTATTTAAAAGGAAAACCAAAAAATCATGATTTCTTAAACAATATACAGAATTATGTTTTTAAACTCACAAGGATAAAAATTGTATAAGTTAAACTAACCGTAAAAAATTCCGTCATTTTATTAATTCCAACTATTCCTTCTAAATTCGAGAAATATTTGTTTAATTTTTAAGAGAAAATTACTAGTATTTATTAAGAAATTAGCATTCTTTCCTAATCAAATATAATTGGAAATTTTAAACAAACTGGCCACGAAAATTGCTTCCCATCATAAAAAATTCCATTTTTATCAAGAGTACGTCATCCTTAAGTAATAATGATTAAGCATACCTTTTTCTCCATTATTTTTTTTTAAATGTAGATTTGACTCAAAATGAAAGAATAAAGTTGACAGCTGTAAAGCGAAAATGCGCTAAAATTACGTCTGTACTGATACGTCGATGACCGGAGTTTTAACTTAAGCGGGAAAATTATTTTATAAAAGATCAAAGAGCATATATTCTAAGCATTTCCTTTTCAGACGATAATACCCATCGTTATTGTTTTTTCACATTTTGAAAGGCAATCGTTTATTTCCTCATAAATTACTATATTCTGTAATCAATCTCATTTCATTGCTTGTCATTTTTGCATATTTTAAGATTAAGATGGACGTTCTACAATATTAAAATCTTCACGTTTGTGAAATGTTACTATTATCCCCTCTTATTATATTCCTATTATTATTATTATTATTATTATTATTATTATTATTATTTTCTTTTTTAAAGTCATTAGGCAGAGAAAAACTATATAGTCATCAATGATCATGATGATAATAAATTAGTAAAGCTCGGAAGGAAGTATCATAATTTGTCATTTGTCACTAGCTGAAAGGGAAACTGAAAAAAACTCAGAGTCCCTGATAGACATATGGTCATTATCCTAGTTATTGTAACATGTAATACTTTAACCAATTTTTATATAAGTGGCTACAATATTGTTTTGTGGTCCTTCATGAACTAATAGTTTAGACAAAATGTCAAGGGTCGATTTACCTGCAGGTTATATTGTATATTTGATCCCAATTTTAATTTTTTAAAGTTAAAAATAGATTTTAGAGACATTAGATTTTTTTCCTGTTGAATTTGACCCACATCTGGTTGGCTTATTTGAGCAAGCCTCTTAAATGGTTAGAGGTTGAGGGTTCAAGTGCCAGACAGACAAAAATCAGTGTCTTAAAATATTTGAGTAGAAAGTATAGCCTCTCCTCAGAAGTCTTAGCAAATGGTTAAGCTCAAATGAGTTTGCAAAAATAAGGTGATTTGATTTAATTTTTATGAATAAGTCTTTTTTGATATACATATTGATCTGATATTGATATAGATCTTGATCTTATATCTTTTAAAAGCTGCAGACTCACCAACATTGTTATATTTTGGAAATAAATAAATAATTTGAAAAAAATAAATAATAATAATAATAATCATTTTAGAAAAGCATAGTATTAAAAAAGGTGTGTCTTAAATTCACAATCATCATTTTCAGAATATAAATCCATTACCATTATAAAAAAGTTTCAAATATAAATAATTTGAGAAAAAGCTAGTTAGAGAATTTATTAAAAAATAAACTCTTTATCATCCCTTGAATAAATGCAAACAGTTAGAGCTTGTGGATTTGTTTCGATGTAAAATCTTGACATAGTAAAATGACAAGGTCATGGTTATTCTTTTTCTGTTTCCTGATCATAATCTTCTCTTTAATCTTAATGTAAACATGATACTAACTGTACCAAAAGCTGAAATATTTTTCTATCTGTTAACTCGTACTTTTTTTAGAAAAATATGGTTTTCAATTTTGCATTTATAATGTGTTATTGTTATTGACCCTATAAGCTTTAGCTTTAATTTATATCATGTTGAAATATTATGAGATATCTATCAGCTTTGCTGGTCTTTAGATTCTTATACATGACAGTATATAAATAATTTATCTGATATGCGTGATAACATTTTTGACGGATTAAATCTAAATTTACAGCCATTTTTGGGTTGACATTAGGATCAAGTCAAATACCTACTAATGCATTCTTTAAAGTCTAACACTCTTTATATAGCTTATTTATGTTGAATGAGCATTAAAGTATGCTGGGAATTTGTCTTAATAACTTGGCATGTGGTTAATTTGTCTATGATAATTAAATGATTAACAAGGTGTTTTGTCAATTACGTTTCAATGTTGAGTGACAGAGAGCATTTATTCTCCAGTTTTGACAGTGCAACTACTGTAACTGGGGCCACTTAGATCAGTTAGACAAGATTAAACAAGAGAACCAATTAAAATGTAGATTGAAAACGATACATTTGGGTTGTGGAGCCAATCAGAAACCTGCATGAGAATTGTAATTTGACCCTGCTAGCCATCATCATTTTCTCCTGGGAATATAAAGATATGTCAAAAGTCTATTGCTTTTTGCTGCTTTCTGATTGGCTCCAATACTCAAAGTTGCAATGTATTGTTTTTATTCTACAATTTGATTGGTTCTTGCTGTCAGTAGTTGCTAGTGTAATAGCTTTTATTACAGTTGAGCCTGCAATGAGATATTCTTTTAAGAATCATACAAGTGAGGCTATCGGGCCGATACAATGCTTGTTGTCTCATTTGCTTCTCATTATTTGCATGCATCCATTATATCTGCCATTCTTTGTTGCTCAGGGTTACATGTAACTTCAATTTTGTGTAGAATATTCACGTGTTCCAGTGTTTTGTATTGTCAAAGTTGTGCTTTCTGTACTTTACTGTTGGCTAATTTGTGAATATTGAGGCTAAACCTGAATAAGAGTCAGTAATCAAGGAACACATTAGTAGCACACAATTAACATCACAACAATATTGTCTATAAACAATGATAATTGCCCTAATTCACTATGACGTCACATCAAAACAATCTTCAACAATCTATTGCTTAAACGCAAAGGATCATGGTTGTTAGATGGGGTCAAATCAAAGCAAATTCACCAAAAATTGTTCTAAAATCCGTATTAATCCACAAAGAGAAGTAGAATAGCCAGCAAACGCTCAGAATATTTTTTAGTACATATTAACACATATCATAACTGAAAACCAGGCCATTTTAGATTAAACTGTTTCACTAGGAGCAAATTTTGTTGAATTTTCTATTGGATCCCACATAAACAAGCAGTGACGTCATAGTGAATTAGGGCAATTAATATCCAAACTTATACACAAACTTAATATCTAAATTTAGACACAAAGAGAAAATAGTAATTTTGTATTATGAAATTAAAGTTGACTCATCAACCTTTAAATAATTTTATATTTTCCTTAGCTTTCGACTGACATGGCCATCTTCAGAGGAACTAAGATACATTACAATATCCACAAAATTTTGCTTTTTTTTAAATGTAGGTCAACCCAAGTTAAAACCTATTCATGGGCCAATGCACAAGTGATTCTCGTCGGGAACAAATGTGATATGGAAGAAGATAGAGTCGTATCATATGAGAGAGGCAAGCAACTTGCAGACCAGCTCGGCTTAGAATTCTTTGAAACGAGTGCAAAAGACAACGTCAACGTCAAGCAAGTATTTGAACGGCTAGTGGATATCATATGTGACAAGATGTCAGAAAGTCTAGATTCGGATCCGACAATTATTAGCGGGCAGAAACCTGGAACGACAAAGTTGACGTCAGAGAAACCTCAACAGAATCAAGAGGGTTGTGGCTGCTGATGAATCTCTGGCACTCAAGTGACTTTCTGAAAATTTTCTTTTCAAATTGGAGCATTGAAGGTTACTTTCAACATACATTAGGGGACATTTGACAGGGACGCAGAGCAATGGACAGACCTTTGTTTATGGTATTGGTAGCAGGGCTAAAAATAATTGCAGATTATCGGCAGAGCTTTCAATAAAAGGCGGCTACCGGCGGTTCATCGCCGGATACTTCACCTTAAACTGCAGGCTATTTTGACATAAAATTAATTTATTGCCAAATAAAGTTATATACAAACAACAGTGGATTCAGCCTGCTACTTTTTAGGACTAACTGCCTACTACAAATATTATTGGAAGCTCTGTATCGGACGAAGTTCAGCTAGAATTGGAACTAACTTGTCTGATCAAAATCTTAATTTTGCCAGTCATTTTCTTCAGTGGTGTTGAGCCAGAAAGGGATTACTGTGCTAAAACCAATTTGGATTTTCGTCATGACTGGTGAAGTGGCTGAACAGCTATTATTTTCTGCCCTGTTAATGTAAAAGAGGGCAACTAAAGGGTGGGATTGTGACGTACGTAAGGGTTACTCAAAGTTTCCCCCTACTTCGACCTACTTCCCCCTACTTTGATCCCTACCACATGTCCCCTAATGTGTGATAAGCTTAAACTGGCTTTCAAAAATCTGTCGCGGGGATTATTTGAAGCAGTTAGTTAAGAAAAGGAATCTCTGTGAGAATATATAGATTAGTAAAATAATTCTAATCTTGTGTCAGTTGGGTATTTGTTTTGTTACCATTAGCTATATAATCTTGCAGAAACTCCTTGTGGGGTAGTTAGAATCTAATAATTTATTTATGGTTTATTAGTGTATCACTGTTTGCATTCATCTGTCGTTAGTAAATTATAGTTATATTTGTCGTTAAGGTTTCCAAACTTCTTAGCAAGGGCACTCAAACGAAGAAAAGATAATGCATCATCTAAATTGGGTGTCTGAGCGGCAGTATCCATATATGTTAGTATATCGTTGCATAATCTTAAACGAATCTTTTCTTTTCGAAGGGGATAAAAGAGTTGACCCTTGCACCAGCAGTAGGGTTAGCCTTCCTGCCATTCTTATAGCTGAAAACAAATGCATATTTCTTATTTGTTCAAATGATAGCTTTAATTTAGTTTTCAGTGGTCCAGATAGTTGTAAGAAAGGAGAGTTTCAATTGGCAATTTGTTACAGAATTCTCAATCACACATGCCACTCTAGTGATTGTTTTTGTTGTGACGAAGAAGCTTTTGGTGGACGTCAATCAATTCATTTCCATGACATTCTATAGGCACGTGCCCTTATAGCTTTGTGTTTTCCGACAATGTTATGGAAACGCCTTGTGATTGACGTTCACCAAAACTTTCTTCGTTGTGACAGAAAGAGTCGCTAGAGGGCGTGCGTAATTGAGAATGGCTGTAAATAATCTTGGGATTAAGTATAATGATTTCTAATAATATCATTCATAATAGTAATAATAATAATAATAATAATAATAATGCTTATTACTTGTATTTGCACAATTTTCCATTCACTTAGATATAATGAACTGCTCAATGAATGTATCTTATCTAATTTGAAAACATCTGTGAATCATTTGTATATACGCCCATGATCTAATTTTCTCCTCATTTGTGCACAGATTCTGTAGAAAATAAGTTAACATTCCAATTTTATGTGCATCAAAAAATTTAATGCAGTTAACACAGTTGCAAACGTTAGGAATTTGTAATTCCCATGGGCTAGGGGTCAGAGAAAGAACAAAATTACAGAGTTTGTATGGAAGAAAATTGGAATTTCCGGGGGGTAGGGTCTTTAAAAAAATTCCTCTGTGTGTGGGGTATGGATAATTTTTGGAACTACACAGTCCATGAGAATTCTCTAATTTCTATTCAATGTTTGCCAGGCTCATAGAGATTCAACTTTAAATGATTTCTTGTCCAAATGTTTCTGTATTGTTCTTGCCAAAATTGTGGTAAAAATTTATAGGCATTATCTTTGTAATCGTAGCTCCTTTTTGTGGAAATTTTACAACTGTGATTTCCAATTTCTGCAAACTCTGTTATTTCAACGGCTAGTTGTGAAATCATTTTTTAACTGACGCCAGTCAAGAATATAAAAGGTAGGCAGTGCAGGAACAATTGAATCTAAAATAATTGGAAATTGAGGTTTTGCACCATAATGGCAGCAGTGATGGGAGGCAAGGACAATTGATTCTGATTAGGTTACTATCGATAGACGTCACTTCCGGTAATAGCTCTTTTTTGATGGCTTGTAGAATCCTGGAGGATGTTTTGATCTCTTGTTTTCTGGTTTGATGTCGAGAAAATAGTCAAATACAATAGTTTGAGGACTTATTTTGATATGTTTTGACTTAGCATCCGCTAGTTGCCCCCCAGTCAACCGCTTGTTTGCCTCCCAGTCAACTCCAAAAAGTCACATGATTGATAGTAAGCAATTTACGTTAGAATTCAGTTTCCCAGGGGATAAAGACTCTGTCATTGTGCCTTCTGTCATGGCTGTCATTACGTGATGGTGCAAAGCCTACGCAATTATATAATCATATACTCTGTCAAATCTTATGGGAATCATAAACTACAGTATAATTCAGTAAATATCAGCTTAGATAACTAAAATGACAAAATCAAAATTCTATTCTTTACTGTTAATGGGTTTTTCAGAGTTGGACATTTTGTTCAATAATGGGTTAGGATCATTATCATAATTATCAATAAAATGGTTATTAGTAGCATTATCTTTGCTGTTGAAGTCATATCTTTTCATATCTTTTACTAAATAAATATTGGAACGAAGGTACTGCAGTAGAGGCTGAGAAGGAATTGCCGTGTTTCACTATGACGTCACTGCTTGTTTATGTGGGGGATAGAATCGCCAAATCCAATAGAAAATTCAGCTAAATTTGCACCTAGCGAAACATTTAAATCTAAAATGGCCTAGTTTTCCAGACATGTGTTAATATGTACTAAAAAATATTCTGAGCGTTTGCTGGCTATTCTACTTCTCTTCGTGGATTGATACGGGTTTTGAGAACAATTTTCGGTGAATTTGCGCACAGGTAGCCCAAGCTTGGTTTCTGTGGTGTCCTGTTATAAGGAAATGCATGGGGATTCATCAAAAATTTCAATAAAATCCTCTAAACGTGAAATAAAACCTTGAAATTCTACCCGCTCATTGAGAAATAGCACTTCTTTCGCTCTGCGTGGTTATTTTTTGAATTTAGCCCGTTTTAAGATTTTTTTCCCCACCAGTAAGAAATAAGACTCTTATTAGGAATCGCAAAAAAGCCTAGTAGTAGAAAAACAAAAGAATATTAATAAGGTTAAGTAAAATACAGGAAAACGATGGAAACGTGGTCACGTTTGCCGTTTGCGGGAAGGAAAAAAAGTCAATCTAAAACTCTCTGTTGTTAAAGCGGCACTTGGATGAAAACGCCCCGATTTTTGAAAGTCCGAATAATTGAAGTATTCGAGAATAATATGACTCAATTATGATTATGGAGATCAGATTAGTGAAAATTTTAGCCTGGGAGCCACTTGCTGTTAAAATATTTTGGGTTAAAAGAGAAAAGAACAATAGGGTTGAGTAAATGACGTCATTTACTCACAATTTAGATGCTGAATAAAATTGATAATTTTTTCCCGCCACTTTTGACTGTGAAGGAAACATGTTGCTTTGCTACTATCTGGGCCATATAGAGCGTTTTCACTCACGTGAGAAGGCAGCCATAAACAATAGAAACTTTTTTGTACAGTATTTGCATAAAAATAGAGTTCAATCCCCGGTACCCCGTAATGGCCGCTGTGACGTCACGTGAAAACGCTCTATAGATAAGTCATTTCCAATTTTCATTGATTTTTATCCAAGTGCCTTTTTTAATAATCTCACACCTTACTCCAATAAATTATGAATGAATGATGAGAATATGTGGACCGCATAGCACTTATAAAATACACGAAGATATAGAAATATAGATAAGCTATAGTGCTTGGGAACGAGGTTATTCCGGGCGAAAGCCCTTGGAATTAAATTCGGAAAAATTAATTTCCGACCTCGCCGGGAATCGAACCCAATGAAAGAGGTGAAAGAGAACGAACTCTGGAAAAATCTGAGTACCAGGTGTATGATCTCATATTCGTTCTCTTTCTTCAATAAAATAATATTAAATCGTTCTTTAAGCTTAGTTTTCACTAGAGATGCGAGCATGAGCACAAGCACACAAGCAAGCAAGGATTTTATTTTTTAATATGACAAAAGCAAAAACCCAAACAATTGCAGGCACAATTATCACGTTCTCTTTTACTCAGTATCCTGTGCTTGTGCTTGCCTCAACAAAATTTTTGCTTGCATTTGTGCGTATGCTTGAGTCACTAGTGCGTATGTTTGTGTCGCTAGTGGCTTTATTGAAGAAACAAATATGCCTCATTCCTGAAATCACAGGAAACCTGGGCTCTATATCTGTGTAGCCATAACAAAGCAATGTACGGAAAAAAATTGTTCATCTGCTCATCATATGGCCGAAAATTGCGAACAAAAAGTCTTTAAACTAAATATCTAAGATGCGTTTGTACTGTTCTTTTCTGTGCCGTTTTATTTGCCTCCTGCGTATGCAGCTGCTGTTAGTAACGTCCTGTGAAGCTTGAAGGAAGCTTTAACTGATAATATGAATGGTGCAGGCACCGCAGAGGGAAGGGACTTCGCCACCCCACTTTTTTACCCAAATATGATTTCCTGTGTACAAGTTGTTTTGACATGACGTTTTAACAAATGGACATCAGTTTTTTATGTATCTGTCCTCTTATTGACGATAAATTGCGTGCATCACATTGTCAAAGTAATGTGGATCCACGAGGCGTAGCCGAGTGGATCCGCATACTACTTTGACTATGTGATGACGAAATTTATTGTCAATAAGAGGACAGACACATAAAAAACTGATGTCTATTTGTTTTTTTACGATAACGAGAGCGATAAAAACTTCTCATTTTTAGTGATCAAACAAACAAAAAAAAAAAAAACAAAAAAACAAAACAAAAAACAAAAAAACAACGGAAAGAGCGCGCGCTCGTTGGCGTCAGCTTTATCTGTCTGTCCTCTTATTGATGATAAAAAATTTGTAATTTATTGTAAAAGATGCTATTGCCTCACAAAACTGCAGCAATGGAAATCCTATTCCCAAGAGACTCTATTTCCAAATGTTTGGGGTGGGCATTGAAATTTCAAGGGTATGACAGATAAAGCATGGAAGGTTTGTTACCAATCTGGCCCTCAATTCCAGATCAAACTTGGAATTTGATTTTTTGTGGAGGGAAGAAAATTATGTTGAAGATTCAATGGAAATATAAAAGTGAATTCATTAAGATTATTCTAATACCAAAAATTATACAAAGAATGGAATAAAAAATATAAAAAGTTTTACCTACATGTCAATACAGTCTGTAATTTACAATTCCAATGGCCCGTCATTCAGGCTTTTTTCAACGTAAAATATTAATAGAACATTTCTTAACTCGTTGTTTGCTTGAGAGAGCCTTTGATTCTTATGTAAGGAAATGCAACACATCTAAAATTACTCCATCGCTTCTTCAAGCTCCCTGTAACAGTCCATTTACCTGCATCTTGGTTATACTGTTCGATAGTGGTGGTCCCGCCACCTCCGAACACAAATATTACACCTTGGAGGACTCCTGCAGCAAAGTCTCGCCGAGGATGATTTAATGATGCAACAGGTGTCCAACAGTTCGATTTTGGATCAAAAGTCTCGACTGTCTTGAACGATGATCCCAATCTATCGCACCCACCAATGGCAAACAAAGAATCATTTAAGACGACTAACTCATGTCTGAACCGTGGTACATTCATAGCTGCGCAGTCCTCCCACTGGCCTGTTTCAGTGTTGAAGCACTCAACTGATGCTGTTGCCTGATCTCCAGGGGGAGTAACACCTCCTGAAACATAAACTTTGCCATTCAAAGCAGTTACGGCATGATAGCTGCGTCGAATGCTCATCAAAGGCATTTTATTCCACATCTTTGATTTTAAGTCCAGGAACTTTGCTCGTTTTCCACCACCGATAACGAAAATATGTCCCATTCCTTCACAGGCTGCATATTCTGCTTCCTTCACACCATCAGCCACCCTCACCCAACCGTTTAACTTTAGGTTATACTTATCTACCATTAAACCACCCCCAACGACTAAATACAAATCATTATCCACCGCCAGTGCTGTGCCCGAAGCTTCAGCCATACCAACGACTTCAGAGCATTCCCCAGTCTCCATGTTGAAGGTCTCTATCTTGGAGTTAAACAGCTCGCCAATTAAATACAAGACAAATGGGGATTTTCTTGGCATGTCAATGTAGTGATTGAGGTTCTTTTTTGTCGGGGATGACATGGCTTGGAGTGCACTTTCAGCTAGCTGCTCCCACATTGGAACTTTTGAAAACATTTCGTCACACAACATCTCTTCCAGGTAATCAGGGGACATACATGTGAATCGTATGTGCTTCATTAAGTCCTGAAACCAACGTAAGATAATAATTCATTACTGAAGAAATAGAAAACGCGCAAGCGGGCTGTGTGCAGTTATAAAGCATGCAGGGGTTGGCAGAACACAAGAGAAGTGTTAGGAGAAGTATGAACCATAGCAGACTGCTTCTCAACACTTCTCGAGTGATCTGCCAAATCCCCAAGTGCTTTATAACTGCACACAGCAAGCAAGTTTTGTATTTCTTTCATAAGATACAAATTTCAACAGCCAGTATTTGGAATAGGAATGATGCAATTGAAAGTGCACGCATGTGCTGTGTGCTCTCATAAAGCACACTCTCCCAACCAATCAGAACGCGAGATTTATAACAGTTATTTTATAATGCAGTTTTCACTATTCTGCGAACTCGGTAGCGAGCTGCATGCCAAAATTTGGTTTTTCGCTCCTGTCAATCAAAAATTATCAGTTGGTACCTCTTATGTCCCTGAGTGGTGGCATAAAGAACCAATTTCACAACAAGCTGTTGAAATGGCTAAGTTTGAAGAATATTGAAAATTGCAGTAAGGAACATATAGTAACAAAAACGTTTCTTGCACACATTTGTTGCAAGAAGTTGCTAACCAAGATTTAACTTTTATAATGTTTGTGGGAACAATTTGAAGGCATTGCCTAGTGTGACTATAGTTAGTAAAGTCATCATGCAAAGCTCGAAGAATGCTTTGTGTGATAACTAACAGTGGCTATGTACTTTCAACTTGTCCCACAACCAGATTTGTTATATATCAGGGTCCGGAAGGATATTCGCAGGACCTGGGTAAAATGTTGCACAGGATATAGGAAATTAGAAAGAATCTTAAGTGATTCGGGATATTGGCATTGGCTGCGACTCGGGAATTACCAAATTCAGTGTCTTTGATGTGGGATGTTGCTCTTTGAACTGTGTAGTTCCAAAAATTATCCATACCCCCTCACAGAGGAATTATTTTAAGACACCCCCTACCCCCTGGAAATTCCAATTTTCTTCCAGACAAACTCTGTAAATTTTGTTCTTTCTCTGACTCCCCCCCACCCCTCCACACCTCTTCGGAAATTCAAAATTCCTCTGTGGGGAGGGTATGGATAATTTCTGGAACTACAAGGGAAAAACATGAAAACTAATAAATGAAATAAAAATACAAACTCCTTTACAATCACAATTTATGTCGCCAGACAAGGGATTTCAGGAAAAATTTATTCAAGATCTGGCATGATTTGAGATCTGGATCCCCTTTTCCAGACCCTGATATATGACACCTAATAATATTTCACTGTACATATATTTTTTATCACACAGGACTGCCTACTGAATTAAAACACCCCCCATCAATCCATTGCTGAGTGGGGTGGGGCCGGGAGGTAAACACTGGCATAGCCATAAAATCTGCTTCATATAAATTACTTAAAAAATAAACATTTTGTTATGAGATACGTTAAGAGAAATATATATAGCTAGATAGTTATTAACCGAACCTTATGTTTGACTATTCTCTCTTCGTCTTCTTCATACCATGCCATCAAAGCTTCAAACACATCTTCTTCTTGATCGACGTGGAGTGTATCCCGGCTTATAATCTCTTCCAGTTGATGTGCAGGGATCATCCCAAACTCCTCTTCCACGCACAAAGCCATGAAATTCCAAGAAATAAAGTTATCAACCTTTGACTTGAGGTGATTTAGTGAAAACTGCGACGCCAAAGACTGAATGCCAAGACAATTATCCAACTGGATTTCTTCTTGCATGAATTCCCCGCATTCCTGTACAATTTCTGGAACTTCAAACAAGCTAGCAACAGCAAGGATTCCTTCTATGTTGTTCTGGTTGATAGCAAGCTCACAGGAGTAGAAATAATCAACGATTAATTCAACAGACTCTGGCTCACAGTCTTGTAAAGATATTGTGCTCATGAACGTCTCTACAAAACCCGTTGTCAACATCGCGCGAAAATAAGCACTGCACGCCGCTAGCACAATCCTGTGAGCTTTTATTTCCTTGTCTTGGACCTTGAGAGTTACATCTAACAGTTCTTCGTAGTTTCTGAGCTCCTTAAAGACTTGAAATGCTCGTTTTTCGTGAGCTCCAACGACATAACGAGTTCTTGTTTGAGCTTCGTCCGCCATTTGTACACAGGAAGCCCATTCAAGTAAACATTGTCAAATAACACAGGAAGCCCAAATGATGTGTTCTTTTCTGGAGTACAAATTTTCCATATCGAAGGTAAAGAAGATTAGAGAAGGAGGGGGAAAGCTTAAAATGCTATCTTATCCATAAATTTTCTAATATCTTTTCATCCCAAATAATTTGAAACGATAAAACTGGTTTTCATTGGAGTTTGCATTTGCAAAAAGCTTGTCCTCTAACAAAAGTCTTCGGGAGTAAATAATTTTTGATAGACTACTAGTTTATGAAAACTAACCTGAAGATATAAGATAATTTCAAAACTTTTATCATTAGAAAAGTGGTTAGGAAAAAATGGAAGATTACACCGGAAGCGGAAGGGATCCTTCTATTAGTGCCAGTCTCCACTCCAAATTCTTTTAAACAAAATGGCGGCCTTCTGTGCAGAAGGTAAAGACTGCGATGACTGCAAAGAAACCTTTCTTTTACGCTTCAGGGAGTTAAAAGATGAATGTACAGCTTTGCTATGCAGCAAACCAGGTAAAAGGAGTATTATTAGAGATAAAAGATTTATTTGAAGAGGTATTTCTTGTTTTTAGTTGAGCTGCATATTGAACTTCACTTGATTTATGGATAATATTATGAATCTTTTGAAAGACATTTATTGGTCTGAGAACCTGCCTGATTAAACCTCCATTCTCATTGACAACTGTGAGGGGGCCTATGGTATCTGGAAATGAATTTTAGTTCCAATATCTGTTCATATTATTTCCATGAGATTGGGAATAGTCCCTTTCACAGTTCCCTGCATCATGTTGAAAGGTAGCCGTGCCTTTGCATCGAAGCGAGACGAACGGTGTGCTTGCAATGATAGAGACCCTTTTTTAACACCTTGGACCAAATTGCCCTATTTCACTATGACGTCACTGCTTGTTTATGTGGGGGATAGAATCGCCAAATCCAATAGAAAATTTAACAAAATTTGCTCCTAGCTAAACAGTTTAATCTAAAATGGCCTGGTTTTCAGATATGATATGTGTTAATATGTACTAAACAGTTTTCTGGCTATTCTACTTCTCTTCGTAGATTGATGCGGGTCTTAGAACAATTTTCGGTGAATTTAATTGTGTTGATTTGACCCCCTCCGATGAACATGATCCTTTGTGTTTAAACAATAATTTGTTTTGATGTGACGTCATAGTGAAATAGGGCAATTATTCACACGTCTCTATCATCGCAAGCTCACCGCTCATCTTGCTTTGATGCAAAGGCTTGGCTACCTTTCAAGATGGTGCAGGGGACAGTGAAAGGGACTATTAAGCATAAGGGTCTTAAATTATTTCATTTGCCAATCATAAATAAAAACTTTGGATATGCGAAATTGAATAGAATACATCAAAGTGTATTACAGCATTGAATGCAGAACCCCCTCTTTAAGAAAAGGCTAGATTCGCCCCTGTATGGGGTACAATTAGTCCAGATGGTGGCCCCTCTTTTGCCGCTGCACTTTAACACAAAGATAGTAGTTAACTAAATTAAGTCTATGAAGATATAGAAATATAGATAAGTTATAGTGCTTGGGAACGAGATTATTCCGGGCGAAAGCCCTTGGAATTAAATTCGGAAAAATTAATTTACGACCTCACTGGGAATCGAACCCACAACCTAAAATAACCCACGACCTAAAATAACAGCTAATTAAGTCTAGGTAGCTTGGGTTTTCTCTTATACACATTTGTATTTTTGCATGTCAATCCAATTCCTGGTCACCAAAATTTATTCACAGATATAGAAGAGTTGCAACTTCTTCAAAAATCACTTGTAAAATGTCAGTCCAGTATAGTGACATTAACGAGGTAAGGGATTTAAAAGCAAACTAGATCTTGTCAAAAACTGAATTTTGAAGTATCAAAGTTTTTCTGTGTGATTGAGAAACACATGGGACATGTCTTACAGCACATACACATTATGACATTCACTCAACTCAAAATACTAGATCTACTCATGCATGTACCCATCACCACACACACCAACTACCAATTTGATCTTAATTTACCTGACATTGTTCTTTTAAAGCCAAGAGAAGCTGAATCAAAACACTCTCGCTAATCTGCTGGTGGAGTATTCTAAGGTATATTGTAAAATAACAGCTATTTAACAGTTACTGTTATCAATCTTGCATTCTGATTGGTTGGAAGCACATGCTTTATGAGAGCACACAGCACGTGCGTGCACTTTCAGTTGCATCATTCCTATCTAAAATAACAGTTATTGTAATTTGTATTTTATAAAAGAAATAAAAAACTTTCTTGCTGTGCTGTATGGAGTTATAAAGCACTTGGGGATTCGAGAAGTATCAAGAAGCACTCCGCTAGGCATTGTGCTTTTCCTAACACTTCTCTCGTGTTCTGCCAACCCTCGCGTGATTTATAACTGCACACAGCATGCATGTGTGTTTTCTATTTCGTACGTATACAATGACGTACTAAATGGGAAGCATAGGTGTTGTAGTGGTTGCCACCAGGGTTTGGTTCCAGGACTCAGTGTCATATGAATAGAGTTGCTTGTTGATTCTCTCCTATTCTTTGAGGGTTTTTCTCTTGGTTCTCTGCTTTTCCTCACAAAAATCAACTTCTAAATTCCAATGGACCCTTCTTAAAATTGTCTTAAACTTGAGTCACCCTGTCGAACCATTGTTAAAAAACATTTTGTACATCTTTAAGTAACTTTTATGAATCTTGCTCTCTGATTGGGTGGAGGCACATACTTTATAAAAAAGCACAGAGCATGTGCTGCAAATCCTCTTGGTATGTCAAGGTACAGACACACGTTGCAACACTGCACGTAACAGGACTGTTGCAGCGTGTCTACTCCTGAAACTTGTCCACGCAACATTTCATGCAGCAAATCTGAAGTTGAATCCAGCTCTACTCTTGCAACATTGCGCGCAACAAATTTCATCGTGTGAACATGGCTGCAACATTGTGTGCAACATTTTGAAATTTCCAGCCAATCAGCTTGCACCAAATTTATAACTGTTGACTTAGCAGGCTGACACAAGCGATTTTGCGTGATTTTGTTGCAAGGTGTGTCACCCTGATTCAAATTTGTTGCATGCAATGTTGCACCATGTGTTCGCACCTTCCCCTAACAGTTGGGTTCTGCCCACATCTTTGTATTTACTCACATCATAGGCTATGCTTCATGCTTACCTCTTGTTCTGCTGGCATCTTTATATCTGCACATAGCACGCACAAACTCTAGTTGGTCATCACTAACTGTTATATTGTTTGATGAATTAAATATTTTTTCATCTTGTAGTCAGTAATGGATAAAACTTATGTGGAAGAATGCAGACTGGTGAACGATGAGTTCAAAGATAACGACAGCAAACAGAAACTTTTGAATATTATTGGTAGGGAATAAGTATTTTGCTTTTTGGATGTGAGTTGCGTTGCATCTCTTTGAGCAACACAGCTGTGGCTGGAGAAATTTTATCTTTAGATTGGGAGTAATGTTTTTCCCATTTCAGATCATTCCCTAGATTATCATTTCTTTCTGCATGAGAAAACACATAAGCATGGATATAACACAAGCAATGAATTTTATTCTCAAGAGAATGACACGTTGTCTGAAGTGGGAAAACAATACGTCCAAACTAAAGAGGTCCCTGGGTGGCTCAGTTGGTTGAGCATCGGACTTTTGTGCAGGATGTTGTGGTTCGAGTCCCGGCCGGACTAACACTCAGGGTCTTACAGTGAGAAGAAAGTGCTGCCTTTGTAATTAAATCTTCAAATAGTTAGACTTTTAAGTGGCTCGGATGACCAATTTAAATGACAGTCCCGTCTCTCGACACTCATCATTACTAACCAACATAGGAGGGACGTAAAAGAACCACTGAGGATGTAAAGAAACCCTGGCAGTGACCACCCTCAGTGCCTACACCTCATACTAACAGCCTCTCATGTTTGTAAGTTGCATAAAAATGCAATCTGGAATTCATAACTCAATGTAAAGCACCTTTGATTATATCCATAGACAAAGGATGCTATTTAAATCCCAAAACATCATCATCATTCATCAGAGGTTTTTTTTCTATGCCAGAGCAATTATCCATACCGGAAGACATAGCTAAACAGTTCCTTCCAAGCTTAGAAAATGATGTCAAGGTTGGTTTGATTGTCATCATCATCATCATCAACATCCATCATCGACATCCATCATCAACATCCATCATCAACATCCATCATCATCATCAACATCCATCATGATCATCATGATCATCATCAGCATCAGCATCAGCATCAGTATCAGTAGGCTCTTGTTCCAGCCATGAGGTTGCTGTTGGCGCACATGTCAAGCCTTGCCCGAAAGGGATTGGGGATGGCTGGCACACCTAAACCACTATGGCTGGAAATCGAGCCTACATCATCATACCCTGATGTACTTAAATTATAATAGAATTAATAGACTTGCCCCTAGCGGACCTCTCTGGGAGTCACATACTCACTAGGGAAGCAAGTGAAATAAGTGAGCGTAGGAGGTCCAGCGAGTGTCGTCCTTGTTGGGCTGCCTGTGCTTAAAGTCTAGAGAATAGACTGTATCATATAATCTCAACTTGCCCCTAGCGGACCTCTCTGGGACTCACATAGTCACGAGCGAAGGAAGTAAAAGAAGCGAGTGTTAGGGGTCCAGCGAGTGTCGTCCTTGTTGGGCTGCCTGTGCTTAAAGTCTAGAGAATGGACTGTATCATATAATCTCAACTTAATACTTGGGGGGAGGGGGTGGAGCCATTGATCATTATTTTATTCACACAAGAGATGTTGTCTCTTTTAGGGGCGATTCCAGGGAGCGAGCTAAGCTTTTTGAGTACATAACATTAACTGTTGACGTTATATCATGGTAAACATACCGCGCCAAAATATTTGAGATTGGTTAACTTTTTCCTCTCTTACTCCGACGTAGGACTAGCGTCCGAAACGTCAGGAAGTTTTTTCATCTTTTTACGGTGTTAAATTTACCCTTTTATCATCACTGTTTGATTAGAAACACCGACGCAGCTCACACTAGGTTTTAGCTAGTTATCTCTCCTAACGTTTTCAGACAGAAGAATTGTTAGGCAAGGATGTGATGGAGTGTCTGTACTGGAGAAAAGGAGCTCTACTCTACATGTACTGTAATACTATCTATTCTGACAATGAAAGATGGACAGGAATGATGGCAGATTTTATCAAGGTATTCAAATCAGTCTTTGTTATACCCAGCCATCGGCTATTAGCCGAGGTGGAGTAAAAGACTGGGTTGAGTTGGACTTGCATTACTTTCTAGGCTCTAGGACTGTTTTATAGGGGACGGGAGACGGGAGCAGCAGTTGATGTAAGCAGTTGATGTAAGCGGATCGCACCTAATACAATAGATAGAACGATAATAGATACAATAGATTTTCTGAATACATTACATCAGCTGATTGCTATGTAGGTTCTCCCTATACAGTATGTAGAACCATTTGGCTCAAAATCCCTTGAGATATGAATAACAATGAAACAACAGCCATGTTGGTTGATCTAACAAGAGAAGCTAATGAGTAATACTTTGTTATCGCAGGGGCGGATCCAGGATTTTGTTCAAGGAGGGGTGCTGTGCACAAAGTTAACCCAGGGAGGGGTGCACCCCTTAGAATCAAAGGGAAAAAACAGTATTGGTTATCTTCGAAGTAGGGGCACAAAGTGGAACCAGGGAGGGGTGCGCATCCGCCTGCACCCCTCCCCTGGATCCGCCCCTGATCGTCAACCAAGATGGTGGTTTGACGTAACAACATGGGGACGAAACAGACGCCATCTTGAAATAATGTCCCCCAAAACAATCCCACAATGCATTGCAATGCCAACTCGGCCCAGTCTTTTACTCAACCTCGGAACGGCTAATTGAAAAAAAGAGACTTATAAAAACTTCTATTCTGAAAATTCTTTTTTAGGATTGTGAAGTTGGTGTTGAGTTTTTGCAGAAAATGCTCATTGTTAGAACACCTTCAGAAGAGGATAAAGAATCCATGGAAAGTAGACATGACAGTACGATGGAACTGTTGAAGCAAGGTATGATTAGGGAACTAGAGTTCAGGGGCGGCGGAACCGGGGATTGGCGGGGGGGAAGGGGGGGGGGGGTGCCCCCCAGGAATTTTTTGGGGGGGACCTGGCCTGCACCCAAAACATATTGGTTCTCAGTCATAGTTTTACGGCGCATGCGTCTGCAATCAAGCAAAACGGTGGACATTTTCACATAGCGTTAAATATAATATTTCAGGTCCCCCCCCCCCCCCCCCCTAAAGATTTTCAGCTTCCGCCCGGAGTCTAGTGAAATCCTTCCATATTTTATCGAACCCTGAAACAACCTCTGGGCTGATCAAAGTCAGGGCTCGGCTAACTCACAAATGGAACCCTGAAACAATCTCTCGGGGCTGATCAAAGTCAGGGCATGGCTAACTTACAGATCGAACCCTGAAACAACCTCTGGGCTGATCTTAGTCAGGGATTGAAAACACGGATGGAATTTGAATTTAGCTTGTCAGGTTTTGCAGACGGAGGAAAGCCGGAGAACCAGGAGAAAAAAGCCTCGAATCATTTAAAGGAAGGGAGAGATCTAACAAACTCTGCCAGAAGAGACATAGACTCTCAGATGCTGTTTCAGGGTATCAATCAATTTCAAGGTTTAGATTCCTTAGTTAGCCAAGATGTTTTTTTTAGGTATTTTTAGTGACACTCATCTACTTGGACTGATGTATGCTGGCGAACTTTGCTATTGGCACTGGAAAACACAAAACTTAAACAAAAACATGGCTACCTCTGGCGATACCACCAGACCATTCAACTCGCTCGCTGAAGGTAAAAGGTTCCTAGGAAGATATATTAGAACAGTACGAGGCCCTTTGAAAGGGATGGGATGGGATACTATCAAGGCTGAGCAGTATTTAGATGAATTAAATAACGTACAAGAGGTTGGTACCTAAATGCTGTATGATGTCATTTACTGTCAAGAAATTTTTTAAAAATTTTATAGAATTTCTTACGGTACTTTCTTCCCTGCTAGCAGCAGCCTTTTTTCCTTTTGTTTTGGTGGAGTTAGAAAAATAGAGCCTGCCGATGTAGGATGTTATACTTGTTGCGCCTGCGTGGCGTAACTTAGCAACGACTCGTCAAAGAACGTTTGGCGCATGGTGTGTTAAATTTGCTCATGCGCACTACATTACCCGGTTAAAAACCTGTTTTAAAACTGGTTTCGTTTGTTCACCATCGTGGACGGCGGTGTATCAAAGGAAACGCTCTACATCGACAGAGTCTCCCTCCTCCCCGCCTAGAAGAAGGGAGAGAAAGAGGAAAGACTCTGCTAGCAGGGAAGGTACTTTCCAAACACACGCGAAATCGTATAGTTTGCTGACGCTGCAAATTAAAATAGGGTTTTGGTGGGCAATAATCAAAGTGTTTCCATGAAATTGTCCGAGTTCCGAGTTTCAATTTACCGTTGTGTTCCTCGATTACGGACTCATTTACTCGGGCCTCGTATCAGTGTCTAAATTTTCACAAATACCAACGGTAAATTAAAGAATGCACAACTTCAACAATACAAACACTTTGATATTGCACGGACCTTCAGTGGAACAGATGAAAATTCTGCACAAAGTCTAGGCTAAGGCCCCGTCTACACTATGCCGGATAAATTTGGAACCGAATTTTTATATATTCGGTTAGGTCTACCGTCCACACTAGTCCGGGCGAATCCGGAACAATTCTTCACCGAAAATCAATTTTTTCGAATACGGTCTCCAGAGTGGAACAATTTGGAAAGCCGGCTAGCCGTATTAGTGTGGACGGAGAACATTTTGTATCTGAATGTTTTCGAATACGATGACGTCATGATTGTCATGGGAACAGGGCAGGAATGCTAAAAATTCACAGCGGGCTCAATTTAAGCTTCGATGCACATGCTCAGATGTGCAATGAAGCGTTTTTGCCGCCCCTGGGCTGCATAGTGTGGACGCGAAACATTTTATCCATTTTCATGAGTGGACGGAAAACTTTTTTTTCGGTTTCGGTGTGAAAGCTGCGGATTCAAGTTTATCCGGCATAATGTGGACGTGGCCTTAGCCTGAGCAACAGAGAACTCGAAACTCGATTATTAGGCTCAGGTCAAACGTCGAACTTCACATGAGCCGCTGAGAATTGCTAGAATTGATCAATGTCTTCGTATTTTACAACTGAAGCCACATACTTCACACCGTCAATTATTTTGAAGGAGCCGTATTAGAAACCCATTTTAAACCACTGCTATTCTACGTGAGCAACAGTAATTTAAATACATATTCCAAAATATAAGATTCATTATTACTGTTTCAACGACAGCCGGAACTGATTTCAAAGGGAACGAAAGTACGAAAAAAAGATGTTATCATTTTGCTTCAAGCTGTAATATTTCGACTAACTCTGGCGATAACAATCAAGAACTGACAATTATACAATATTGAGACCCGGGGCTTGAATAAATATTAGAATACTGACGTTTTTAGAGGGATTTTCGAGAAAATATGTATAGCTGGATTACGTGTGCATCTATTGGAGCTTTCACAAGATACATGAAGATTTACAGATTACGCTTGAAATATTTTCGTAGCGATTTTTTCTTTTGGGAATTTTTTCGAGGGTGGGATATGATTGAAGTATGAATACAAAGTATGAAGGTTTTTTAAATTGTATGAAAACAAATCAAATATCGAAGAGGCCTCTTAGCTTTGATAGTGGTTTGTTTCTATCTATCTATCTTTCTATCTATCTTCCTTTCTCTCTCTCTCTCCCTCTCTCCCTCTTTTACTAATAACCAGGACCATTCGCTTCAGGACAGAAACAAAACTAGTACAGTTATAATTGGAGATTCTATAATATCGAAGCTCGAAGGTTGGAAAATGTCAAGCAAGACAAACAGAGTTAATATAAAACCCTTCCCAGGGGCCACAGTGGAGGATATGGAGGACTATATAAAGCCAATAATCAGAAGGAAACCTAATAATCTTATTGTACATATTGGTACAAATAATCTTAAGTCTGATGAATCTAAGGCCATTGCAGAGAGGATAGTTGGAATCTGCGAATCTGTGGAAAAACAGCTGCCGTCTTGTGAAATAGCGATATCTGAATTAATCATTCGCCAAGACTCGAGTCTCCTTGAAACAGCAAGAAAGGATGTGAACAAATCGCTTAGAGCCTTCTGCGACGAACGGGAATGGGACTATATTTCTCATAATGTAACAGAGAAAGGACTTAACACCAAAGGACTGCATTTAAATCGTGCAGGAATAGGAATCCTTGCGCAAGATTTCAATAAATATCTTAAATCTAAAGCATGATTAAAAGGTAAGGAACCACTAGACGAAACAGATTCCTCTATTCATCCCTCTAGTATTGTCTCAAATACTAATATTGATAAGTCTGACGGTGATAATAGACCTCATTCTATTCCTAATGTTAGAGGTTTTAAAATGGCCTCTTTAAATATAACTAGTCTTGTAGCTCATATAGATGAACTGAGATCATGGGTCATTCAGCAAAATTTTGATCTTCTTTGCATAAATGAGTCAAGGCTCGATCCATCAATCCCAAGTTCAATGGTGAGCATCGAAGGCTATGACATCCATAGGTCTGATAGAAACCGCAATGGAGGGGGAGTTTGTTTATACTTGAAAAAGGGCGTAAATGGGAAAAACCGTAGTGACTTAACTGATGATAAAGTAGAGTCCCTGTGTTTTGAAATCATGAATCCAAATAGCAAGTCTTTTGCCGTTTTAGCCTGTTATAGGCCTCCTAACTATGATACACGCTCATTTTTCAATATATTTGAAAATGTGTTAACAAAAATAGATTCTGAGTTTAAGGAAATTTATATCCTAGGGGATTTAAACTGTGA
The DNA here is from genome assembly GCF_029948245.1 of Actinia tenebrosa. NCBI lineage: Eukaryota > Metazoa > Cnidaria > Anthozoa > Actiniaria > Actiniidae > Actinia > Actinia tenebrosa. Next base: position 15,894,453 of record NW_028292581.1, read on the forward strand.
TTTATTATCTACTAATATTAATCAGCAAACCCGCTATTTGAATACGACTGCTGAATTGTTTCAACTTACGCAGTTAATCACAGAACCAACTAGAGTCACTGAAAAAAGTAAAACCCTCATTGATGTGATCTTAACGAATAGCCCAGATAGGGTAGTCCGAAGTGGAGTGGTTCACATTGGTATCAGTGACCATAGTCTGGTTTATACAATACGGAAAATAGCAATTCCGACAAACAACAATCACTGTAAGATCTCATTTAGATCGGCTAAAAACTTTGACTCCGACAAGTTTCTTATGGATTTAGCAACACTCCCTTGGGATTGTTTGGATAATAAGGAAAGCCCGGATGACATGTGGGACAGATGGAAAGAGTTATTTCTCTCTGTTCTTGACTCGCACGCTCCGATCAAAACAAAACGAATAAGAAACAAGAAGTCTCCCTGGATGACAACTGATTTGAGGAAAGCTATGTACGATAGAGATAAAATGAAACAAAAAGCTACTCAAACGAATTCGAGGGACGACTGGAGTGATTATAAGTCTATTAGAAATCGCGTCAACAACGAGATAAAAAGAGCCAAGAAGTCATATTATGAAAATCATTTTGCACAAAATTCAAAAAACTCAAAGGAGGTCTGGAAAGCTATTAATGAAGTCCTCTCACGAAGGACTAAATCTGGCTCTTATGTAACATCTATCAAAACAGGTGATACATCGATGTGTGACTCGAAGGAAATAGCTGAGGTATTCAATTGTCATTTTTCTGAAATTGGGACTAAATTAGCTTGTTTAATTCCCGATGGACCGACTGCTTATAATGATTATCTAATTAGAATTGGCTCAACATTCACCTTACGACACACATCAGTTGATGAACTTATGAAAATCATTAATTCTATTGACGTTAAAAAAGCGACAGGTCTTGACGGTATACCATCTCATTTCATCAAGATTGCTTCACCAGTAATAAGTCAATCACTAGTGAAGCTATTCAATCAATCAGTTGATAAAGGGATTTTTCCTAACGGCTTGAAACTTGCGAAAGTTACGCCAATTCATAAAGCTAATGACAAAGATGATTTGAATAATTACCGTCCCATTTCGGTCTTACCTACTATTGCTAAGATTTTCGAGAGAATAGTTTTTAACCAGTTATATGAGTATCTAAACTCAAATAATTTACTTTCTCAAAAGCAGTCGGGATTTAGACCGCTTCATTCGACTACTACTGCACTCCTAGAAGCCACAACGGAGTGGCTTACCAATATGGATGAAGGTAAATTGAACTGTGTCACTTTCCTAGATTTTAAAAAAGCTTTTGACACAGTAAATCACTCCATACTTCTCCACAAATTATACTATTATGGGATTGCAGAAGAGTCGATAAAGTGGTTCAAATCTTACCTCACAGATCGTAGTCAGAGATGCTACATAAACCATACCTTATCTAGCTCTAGAACACTCGATTGCGGCATCCCTCAAGGCTCAATCCTTGGGCCATTATTATTTATTATTTACATAAACGATCTGCCAAATAGTGTCAAATTTTCAAATGCTAGAATGTATGCTGATGACACAAGTCTCACCACTTGTGGCACATCACAAAAGACTCTATTTGACGAGGTGAACGCTGATATTTCCAATATTCATAACTGGTTGAAAGCTAACAAACTTAGCTTAAATTCAGCTAAAACAGAGCACATGTTTATTGCTTCTGACGATAAATTGAAAAAAATTACCTCCGAACCACACATATATTTAAATAGCAAACCAATTACTAGAGTCTCTACAGCAAAAACTCTGGGTGTTGTGATTGACGAACGGGTGTCTTGGGTTGCTCATATTGATTACATTTGTAAAAAAATATCCTCTGGATTGAGTGGCATAAGACGAGTCCGCGATTACATCCCCTTGGAGACAGCTATTACCATATATGAGGCTCTCGTTTTACCTTGGTTTGACTATTGTGACGTGGTATGGGATAATTTACCAGTAACGTCTGCTGAAAGATTGCAAAAAATGCAAAATAGAGCTGCAAGAATAATAACAAAAAGCAGCTACGATGTCAGATCTAGTGATATTTTAACTTCTTTAGGCTGGAAAAGCTTACAAAGAAGAAGAAAGGAGCATAAAGCAATAATGATGTTTAAGACTTTAAATGCACTTGCACCAAAATCTGTAAGGGAACTCTTTTATTTTCAAGAAAATACCTACGATTTTCGTGGTAGAGAGAAGTGCTTAAAGTTACCGAAACCCAGCACTGAGTTTTTAAAAAGAGCTCTCTCTTATGACGGTGCAAAAGTGTGGAACTCGTTACCCCAAAGTGTCAGACTGTCCAATAATTTAAAATCTTTTAAGAGGAATCTTTCGTCTGTTGGTCCTTAACACTTTAATTACTATAATATTTTTGGGGGGTAGATGAGAATTTATTTCATAAATCTGTCTATATATTCTTAACGTTATTATTAATTTTTTATATATATTACCTATGAACTCGGTTTTCATGAAAACCAATTTGTACATTGATGAAATTTCCCGAGATTAAATAAAAAAAAAAAGACATCTCTCTCTCTCTCTCTCTCTCTCTCTCTCTCTCTTTCTTTCTTTCTTTCTTTCTTTCTTCCTTTCTTCCTTCCTTCCTTTCTTTCTTGCTTGCTTTCTTTCTTTCTTTCTTTCTTTCTTTCTTTCTTCTTTCTTTCTTTCTTTCTTTCTTTCTTTCTTTCTTTCTTTCTTTCTTTCTTCCTTCCTTTCTTTTTTCTTTCTTTTCTTTCTCGTTTTCGACGCGTGTCAGTAGAAATAACGAGTAAGTAGATGACGTAACATTACGTCTTAAAAGCTAGTTCTTTTAAGGACTGATCATGAGATTGTCAATCATAGGAGGGCTTTTACAGGTATCATAACTGCCTCTCCTTCCGGTGGCAATCAAGGGTGGTGTGGTGGAAGTGCAATCGCCTCTCGACTCTGGGTCTCGGGCTCGATCCCTGGACTCGGCATCATAATTGACTAGAGTTTGTTTAAAAGCTTCTCCCTTGATTTGAGGGTTTTATCTAGGCTCACCCATTTTTCTCTCGACGTGACGCAAAACGTCACACACTAAATTTTTCATCGATTTATCCGTGCCTGACTTAGATCAGCCCTGAGGTTGTTTAAGAGTTCGATCTGCGATTTATAGCTGTGCCCTGACTTAGATCAGCCCAGAGGTTGTTTTAGGGTTTGATCTGTGAGTCAGCCGTGCCCTGACTTAGATCATCCCAGAGGTTGTTTTAGGGTTTGATCTGTGAGTCAGCCGTGCCCTGACTTAGATCAGCCCAGGGGTTGTTTTAGGGTTTGATCTGTGAGTCAGCCGTACCCTGACTTAGATCATCCCAGGGGTTGTTTTAGGGTTTGATCTGTGAGTCAGCCGTACCCTGACTTAGATCATCCCAGGGGTTGTTTAGGGTTTGATCTGTGAGTCAGCCGTGCCCTGACTTAGATCAATCCAGATACGCCTCTCTTGATTCCGATTGCAAAAGGTTTCAAGTTAATGGCAGATATCATGGAAGATTCCAAATGAAATGCAGATGAGATAACAAGCATTGTATCGACCCGGTAGCTCAACTGAAATAACAGCTATTTTAGGAATAATTAGGTAAAGATAAACTATCCCTTCACTGTGCTTACTGTAATTAATTCTACAAGAGGAAACTTGATAAGTTTATTAAATGACAGTCCAGCTCGATGGGAAGTTGTGTTATCAACGTTGATAAGCGGGAAGTCTTCAGCTGTATAGAATCTTAAGAAAAGGATGTTGGTTGGGGAAATTTTGAACATAGATAAGTGAACATGTAAATGAGTGAATTAATGAATGAATGGATGGACCGACGGACGGATGGTTGGCTGGATAAATGAGTACATGAATGAATTTCGATATCAAAATACATTAATATTTAAAAATTATAGTTTCGCTTATGTCTCTACACGAGTGTAAAACAATTTTATAATCTCGTGCAGAATATCAACCAAATGGCTTTACCTACTATACAATAATTATATAAGTTTTAATCTTAAATTTTAATACGTTTTATCTAAAAAAAAAAAAGAAAAGAAAAAACATGTTTTCAACTCAAGAGAAAAATACATTCTCCAATATAAACATTTGAAGTTTCGATTGCTCTTTAAAATTATAAAAACAAAGATTTCAAAATCGAAATCTACGGTGACGTTTACAGAGTACTTATGTCATTTTAAAGGAAACAGAAGGACAAACGATAGTCATCGGCTGTGTTTTCACTAGGACAATTTAAACTAGTTTAAATATAACACCGGAAATAAGGCAAAGTTAAACTACCTAGGAAGATGGTTTAAGTTGTCCTACCAAATAAATGGGCCAATCACAGTGTTATTCTTGAAAGGTGGTTGTCGGATTAAAACACCTCCAGGAATTTTAGGCAAGTTAACATTTCTAGTGAAAACACAGCCATCATGTATTGAAAATAAATACTTTAATGTTTGAACTGTGTTTCCATAATGTCTGACATATGTTGAGGTCGACTGAGGATATTGGTTTCAGTGTCGTCGGTTTGATACCCGAGAAAAAATTGAGGTTTAATTTACTTGCATACTGGTGTAGACTGAATGTAATCAGAGAAATGGTAAGAATCTTAAAACGAAGAAATATATATTTTGTAATCCTCAAGTGTAGTTCTTGATTATTAGGTTGATTGCACATACTCATTTATTTATTTACTATATTCGTTCGTTCGTTCGTTCGTTCGTTCGTTCGTTCGTTCGTTCGTTCGTTCGCTCGTTCGCTCGTTCGCTCGTTCGCTCGTTCGCTTGTTCGCTCGTTCGTTCGTTCGTTCGTCTGTCCGTCCATGCGTCTGACCGTTCGTCCGTCCGTGCACCATCGTCGTCTGTTCACCATCTTCCATTGGTTTATAGAATCATTCATTCCTTTACTTATCTGTTCGTTCATTGATAAATTGATTAATTTATTCCATCTTTTATTCATTTATTAATCAATTGACTCCGGGATACTTTCTCATTCATTTTTTAGCTTTCATTCATTCCTTTCTGTCTTCCTTCCTAGCCCTATTTATTCTTTAGTACAATTTTCTTTCTTTTAGTTTTATTTCTCTTTGTTTTTCGTTTCATTCCTTTCTCTTTTCTATCCTCTCTTGTTTTTTTTTCTTCCAGTATTATTTTTAGTCTCGACTTCCATTATCTCCACTTCACCACAACGTCAAATACTCTCCTCATTTTTATTCCAGTTCTTCCATCTTGTCACGAACCCGCCATCTTTACTGTATCCTCACCTTGCTTCTATCAACAAGTCATTAAAAAACGCCGGAAAAAACTGTCAAAATCTGACATTTCATTCTTTCTTCAGTGTGTATTAGAATCACTGTACAAATAAAATACTCGATTAATTTGCATATCGGCAAATAAATAAATTATATTTTTCCATGATTACGAAATTGTTATTTTTTGATTCTTAATATTTTTATACATCAAATTTATTAAAATAATTTTCGTACGCTATTTCCAGCGTCCATGCAATCTTTAAAAAACTATTATCTTGTAAATGTGGATTACTGCATCTTACTTCCCAAATTCTAGGTTAAAATTCACGTAAAAAATAAAAAATAAAATAAAGAAAAGTGTTCTGTGTTTATTCGAAATATGAAAGGCGAATTTTGGCTCAAAAAATTACTTAAACCATTTTATTTTAACCAGGTTTTTGCTTCTGCAGTCTCGTTAAAATTATCTTGACATTTCTCTGCAACTCACTTTACATAAACAGCCAAATAAAATTCCAGTTTTCGGATGAATAAATCTTAAAAATTTACCAACTGTTTGATAAATGTTTTCTCATCCATCCTTAGGAAGAAGTTACGAAAAAAAATTTTCTAGACCTTGTAACATTGTTTTTTCCCAGTTAAGGATGAACTCGAATTCACTCGGTTCTAGCAGTTTATTTAATTCCTCGAAACTTCAAAATAAATCTTGGAATTTCAAACTGTGTTTAACATTCAAAATTTATGCCAGAATTGATTCGCATCAATAATAAATAAAGATTCTCCAAGTTCAATAAATTTAAGAAATTTAAGCTTTATATTTATTCAAAACTATAATTTTACACATATTCCTATAAACCTCTATTTCGCATTTTTTTAAAGACTATTTTATTCCTTAATTGCTTAATTATTCAATTTTCGATTTGCCCGTATTGTTTTGAATTAGAAATGCTATCCTTCGGATTATATTCAGTTTGTTTTGTTTTAAAATATTCACGGCTGCGCCATCTGCCGAAAGAATACGTCGAACTTTTGAAGATACTTTGAGTGACTTTGTAAATAAAGTGAAAAATGCAAAGCCTTTTGGTCATTTAGTCTTTAAATTTGGTCTTATGACTTTAAAGCTACGATTCTTGTACTAATTAACTGGAGAATTCGTATGTCTTTTTTGTAATGCCGTACGACAATAGTCGTAAACGTAGATAAATTCTACAATATTTCAGGTAAATTTTGGTAAATTCAATTTAATCCGGTTCCAAACCCTCTTCCATAGCCAGTGGCGCAATTCCTTCTTTTTCTTGTAAGGATTCATTTCTGTTCATAAAAAAATTCACAATCCTCTGGTCGTCTGTTTGCATAGCCATATCAATAGGTTTTATACCATCGTTGGCTTCAGCATTAATACTTGCACCATACTTCAATAATAATAAAACCGTATCAGGATCACCACCACAGATAGCAGCATGTAATGGTGTCCATCCTTCCCGATCTCGTAAATTCACATCTGCACCAAACTTCATAAAAACCCTTAAACACGATAGCTTTCCTTGGAAAGCAGCTTCATGAATCGGAGTCCCTCCACTTGCGTTCAGTCCATCGAGAGAGATATTCGCTGCAGACGTCAAAAGTCGTTCTAGCAAACCAGAATTATTCTGAGCAACTGCAGCGTCTAAAGTGTTACTCGGGTTAAGATGCGTGCAGTCATATGAAGTTTTTTGCTTTTCCGAGAAGTCAGAATCGACGTCTCCACTGTGAATTAATATTGACGGTAATTTTTTAATTTTAATTTTTTGAGCGTCGTCTTTGTCGGTCGTCGGTAGCGTTGAACTCGAATGGCAAATCGAGAATCCTCTTTGGCGTTTCGTGTATTGATAGCGGGGTCGTTTAGTCTTGCTTTCTTCCATCTTGTCGTCGTATAAAAATGATATCCTTACACAGTTTTTGATCCAGATCGTTGCCAGTGCGGTTTCAGTTAAGCATGCTGTTGTAAGATAATCCTAAAGCTTTGACTTTGGACTTGTTGCTTTTAATTTTTCTGCGAACTTTTAGGTCACTAGAGATGGCATTATGCACGTCACAAGACCCAAGTATTTTTACACCAAATTTCCCAACGTTTTCAATTGATGTTTGGTGGAATTAGAGGTATGTGGAATTCAATTGTGAGACGCCGCAAGATAATGTATTTACAGTGTATTTCACACTGGTCGAATGAATACTTACATTTTTCAACGTATCGAAAAATCCACGAATGATCTCTGTTGAGCACAGTGGGAAATCTATTTTGCACTTTCTCTGAGAGCTGTGTATATTATAAGGCTATTATTTCAAAGTAAGCTTGACAAAGTCCTTTAGTTACATCCGCTCGGACTCGACTGACAGAATACAAGTGATGTACGTCGAGTCGACGTCAAAATCAGACGGCAATGTGATATTAAAGTCCCATAAATTTTTGTGTCAAACCAGAGTTGGTGATCCAAAGCGTAAAACAACCAGACGAAACAAAGAAACGAACTGTTCCAAGCCGTTATTGATATTGTAAAATTCACACCAATATTAAAATCAAAGTTTGAATAAAACTCTTCAGGCATTCCCGTGATAACTGTCCAAAGATTGTGGATGGCAGAAGATAGCAGACAGTGATGGAAATCCAGATTAAGTCTATAGAACCAAGACTATAGACTCAACATTTCACTTTATTCATCTAACTTCACGGTTCAAGTGAAGCATGACCGATGAGCTCTTACCCTTTCTCACGACGCGTACGTAATCAACTCTAATAACTCGAAATACTTTTATGATTCAAAAACCATTAACGGCGTTTTTAGTGATCAGAGAACTAGTTTTTGTGGTTATTGCGGGGTACATTTTTACCTGGTTTTTTTTAGTGCTTTCATGAATATTCGAAAATTCATTAACTAGAGAGTTAATCTTAAAATTGCTTTTGATTTTTATTTGTTTACAGTTTGAAAAAAATAAGATTTAACATCTATGTGTAAAATTTTTGCTTAATTGTTTGTAAAAGCTTAAAATATGGGTTTATAAAAACAATAGAAAAAAGAAGAAGAAAATGGATCCTAGAATTTTTAGTTTTCGTTTCATTTATTTGTTCTCAAGCTTTTTTACCCCAGAGACTCCTCTTTTGAAAGGTTTTTTCTTTACAAGATAATCTAAATAAAGCCGAGAGCTCATCCGTTGTAAATCTACTGTTATCTCGTACATGCCTTTTGGCTTTTTAATATTTAACTTGCTCTGATCTTGCGAAATTGAAACAAAAATGCCTATCGAATGCGCGCGCGGTCGAAAAAACTCAAGCAAATGGAAGAGTTAAAAGAATCAAACGTTATGAGTCCAAAAAATCTTCCAATTTTTCCATACCGTATTTGTTATAATTAATACTTAGACGCATAGGCATTGCTAAAGAAAATTAATTGATTGTTATGGATTTTTCAGAAGTTAAAAACAAGCCCAAGTCAAAACAAAAGTCTGTAAAAACTGAAAATTAGGCACACCCACAGCTTCGATTTATTATTATTTACGTCTATACTTGGTAAGTGGGAAACCAGTCGCTAAACGTAGCCAGCATGATTTTTAAGTCAGAAAATTGATTCTATTTTTGCCTCGAATAAAGAATGTGGCACTTCGTTTAAAACATCTTGAATAAAAATATACTTGAAGATTTTAAAAAGATTTTGTCCTATAGTAAAGTTATTTTAAAAAACCTATTACCATTTGCTTATATTAATATTTCAGATAACGATTTGAGTCTATTTTTGAAAGCTGTATTTAATTTAGCACTTCGTTAAAAACATTTGATATAAAAAATTTACAAGCTAGTTTCAGTAAATTAATAGTAAATTTATGAATATAAAAAAATATTCAATTTGGTATATTTATATTTTAGCCAATCTGTATTGATTCCCAAAGTCAATATCCATATCTGATTTTCCTCTTTAAGTTCTTTACTCATTAAACAAAAGCATTTCAAAATTTTGCGAATACTATGATTTCGTATTTCTAGATAATATTGAGTATACTTTTTTTCTTATCATCTGTACTTATAGATATCTATCTTAAATCGTTAGTCCTCCGGTCACCATTCGGCCGGCGTTCGGTCGACGTTCGGTCGAAATAAATCTCATGGACACGAGTGAAAAACGTCGAGTCAAAACATATGAAATTTGACTTTCAAACATGCCTGATAAATTGGACTTCACAAAATGTCAAAACTTAGTGTCCATGCTTGAAACTTATATTAAGGCTAATTCTTTCATATTGTGTTTGTTAATACAGTATCTTGGGGTCTGACAAAAGTATACTCTCGAACGTTTTTGTATACTTGGAGAAAACAAACATTTATTTTTTCACTCAAACTCTTCAAAATTCTTAGAAAACGTGCTGAAATGCACGCATGCGTAAACGGTAGTGTCTCTAGTGTCGGTATAATGTTTTCCCATTTCGGAGCACGTCATTTTTCGTGAAATTCAACGAACATGGCTGCTATTACCAATCACTTTGGCAATTGCAAACAGAACAGATATCAGTTATGAAAAGAAAGCAAATTTAGTGAGAGGAAGTGACCGTGAAACTCATGACTGATCACTGATTGCTGGCTGAAAAAATAATGAACTACCTTTTGCTGTTTGGCTTATATTCGCTTTGGGAGGTGAAGGAGAGTGTCGGTTGTCTGGGGAAATACCTAAACATTGAAATGGCTTCCAAATTTTTCCGTGCACTTTTATCCAATCACATTTACAACCCTTAGCTAAATGTACAGAAAGCGATACTCGGTAAAGAAATGCAAAAAAAATTCCTATTACGAAATTCCTTTCACGAAATATGTCTAAAAAATATCACATAGTCCGAACCAGCTCATGCGTTTCTATCAAGGGTAGTTTAATTTCCATCTTGCTTTGAAACTTGCACTTAGTAATGAAACGAACGTAAATTTGAAATCTGGGATCGGATTAAAAGCTTATTTAGTTCTTCACAGATACGTACAAATCCAAAATTATTTCGGCTACAGTTGTAGCTACCTGTTTGTAGCTATATGTTTGCTCTGTTAATTTGGTCAAAAAGTCCTTACACAAATATACATTTTGCCGAAGTTTTGAGGTTACAACTTTACGTTCGTTTCATTTATGCAAATTTCAAAGTAAGGTGAAAATCCAACTTCGAATAATAAACTGAATGTTTAAACCTCGATAGGAACGTATTGGCTGGTTTGACTGTAATGAGTCTTGTCACGATTAATTAGTCGTACTTTATCTAATGATTGATGGCTGATGACGCTAAGCTAACCTCAAAGCATCGTAATGTTGATTAATCTTTAGTGGGATAAATTTCTTTGTTGAGAGCAAGCCATAGAATGTCTGGCATATATTAAGCTTAATTGATGAATTCCCGTTGACATCTTGAAACTTGAAGAAAACTAGAGTATTGCGCATAGAGTAGATTTCGCTCCAATATGAAAACCAATGGCATTCTCGTACCCTTTCGCGAGGACGTGTCGTCATGGTCACGTCAAGGTACGTCGTTTCGTGGGATTCTTCGCAGTCGTACGAAATCTGGTCGCATCCTTGTCTCCATTGTTGTTAAGAGAGAATTCTCATATTCAAGCAGTGAGCGCCAAAAACTAATATACTTGAAGAAAGGCTGTTGTACAAGGCTATAATCTTGTTATTCAGAAAGTTTAACTTGTTTGGAAGTGGAGATGACCGATGAAAGTGGAATCAAAATGTTAACCCAAAGCAAAAATTTTATTCGAAAATGAGGTATAGGCCTTCATTTGCTTATTTCCCATAAACAACATTCTAACACAAATGCTACAAAACATCTTTGTACAATTGAAAATACCGCTTCAAACAGGCATTTTATCATATTACATCAGTTTCTAACTGTTTAAAAAAGGTTTTGAGTGTTAACCCAAAACGAAAATTGGGATCAAAACTCATACGAAAGTCTAGTTTTTGGCGCTTTTTGCCATTATTGCTCATTATTGAAAAACATTTCCTCTTAAACGTTTATTGTACTTCCATACTTTAAAGAAAAATAAGAAAATTATTTCTTATTCAGTAATCTTTTTATTACTCATTTAATTCGATTCCGAAGTAAATACCGCTTAACATTATTGATACAAAATAATATTATCTAAAATTATGAGATGTCACAATCTTGTTCTCCGAGCATGCGCAGTAAAAAGAGCAATGGGTACGAGATTGGAGAGAGTGATGGTAGTCGATCATGTGAAAGAAATATTTGCACCTGCACATTTGACTGGAATTCAAGAGCGTTTTGGTATGCAAAGAGATGCTAGTTTTCTTAATCTCTACACAAATTCCGTACGTGAAGTACGTTTGTAAAGCAATTTCAATACACACTCAAATTTTAGTGTTTTTATCAAATTTGCGTAAAAATTAAAACTACGAGATGACATTGCAGTAAATTTTGGGACTGTTTAGGAGTCATGTTTCCAAAATGGGGTTGATTCTTCCCCATAACAGTCCCAAAATACAATGCAAATTCAACCGTACTCCACTCAGTCTTTTATTAAACCTCGAAATGGCTAATTTGGACTCTGTTATCATTCACTGTTATTTTCTTGCGTCTAAACGAATATCAAAAATCAAGAAATCCAAACATTACTCTTAATAATCTCCAAATCACATTCGTCGTTCTTCGGGCTTAAATATTCATGAATTTGCCACGTCAAAAGAAGACAAACACAGCGGTTGTCAACAAAAGTTTGGCATTAGTACATGGCCTTATTTTCAGCCCGCACAAGCCACAACTACCAGTTTGCAAAGCCACAACTATATAGCGGCTAGACACCTTAAATCTCCCCAGATGGCCCCATTATTTATTGCAAAAAAATTTCTATTTTGGCCTACTTACAGGAAAAAATCTCTCTCTCTCTTTTTAAATTTATATTTTCAGGTTCTGTGTTGTGTAGGAGAAGACTGAAATAAAAATGTTCATCCTAGTTCCCAGTTTCTCCGCGTTCATTTTGTTATTCGTAAAATCAACTTTTTTCGGTATTCTGGTTTCATTGTTTTGACAGCTTTTCGCCCCAAATAATTGTCAACAGAGTCAAAGATTTTCACTCTACATTAATTCGAGGAATACTTGATCAAGCATCCGTTTCTCCAATCGCCACTCCTCCTTCCATGTGTTCATAATAACTTGAGCTGGAATTCTGAAAACAATACACAAACAGGTTTTAGGTTCTGGGCACAGGGAGCCCATCGATAGAGGCTTTGCACCATCACGTGATGGCAGCCATGACTGGAGGCAGGAACAATTGAATCTGGTCTCATCTGATTTACATGAGAAAGAATTCAGTTTCCCAGGAGAAAAAGACTCTATGCTATGCCTCCTGTCATGGCTGCCATCACGTGATAGTGCAAAGCCTCAATACACACGTTTGAACATGTTTGAAGACTTTATTATGAAGAGTCTTAGTTCTCAAATTTTTAAAATTAGGGTAATTAGCCACATTTCTGCATCAAAATATCCACAAATACCAACGGTAAAGTAAAGAACGCACATTTTCAACAATATGAACACTTTGAAATTTCACGGACATTCACTGGAACACGTATATGATTTTACACAAAATGGAGGTTAACTCTGAGGAACAGAGGATTCGAAGTGAAATCGCTGCTTTTCAATGATTCTAATGACAATAACTAATGACATAATGAAAGGACTTGGTCTTTTTGGTAATCAAGATGGCGGCTATGAAAACCACAACTTGGAGTAATAGACCTCACTAGATTGGACGTTTGTTTTGACATTTCCAGACCACGTGTCATAATAATAATAATAATAATAATAATAATGGTTTAATCAATAGAATCCACGAGGTGGCTTTTCTCCTATTGATAAAACTATCTATTTTACAATAACATACACACAAGATAAATTTACGATAAACTATGAAGCTATAAAATAAATTAGACATAATAAGAAATAAGATTGACATAATTACTATTGAATTATTCTAAGCTAGACAATTATTATACATAAATTTGTCATTCATTTGAGAATAGGATTATTTGTTTTATTTGCATCCAAACAAAGAAATGATACTCAAGGAAATGACACGTGGTCTGAAATAAACAAAACATTACGCCCAAGCGAAAGAGGTGTATTCCCTAGATATCTCTTGGCATCCTATGAAGCTAAATACGTATACTTACAGGTACAAAACCCTTTAGACAGTGCAGCTCAATATACAGATCATCGAATGAAGGCCGTAGGGCGGGATTGGCTTCCCAGCATCTTAACATAATGTTATACCTAAAGCAAAAAAAGTTAAAAGTGTCAGAGGGGAGGTGGTAGAAATATTCTCTATGTTATAGTATATTAAGAGACAGTGGCGTAGCGAGAGAGAGTCCTGGGGTTGATTTAGCGAGCAGACGCGTTTTGGCTCCGAAATTTCCCTCCAAATCCGTTGAAAAATGTATAAATTCATTAAACTATCAACGCGTTTTGGCGCCAAAAATTCACACTAAATCCATGCAAATTCATGCCTTTTTCAATGTTTTCAAACCCTTTTACTGAATTAATTGTTCCTGAAAACTAATAACAAGGGAGACATTTAAGGATATGTGACGTATTTTTATTTTAAAAGATCTGTGTTTTGTGTCAAATTCAGGGAAGAAAAACTCCGAAAAGCTCTGGTCTGCTCCCTCTTTGCTTTTTGTAGACATAGTTGTATTATCTGAAGGATCAAACCTTTTCTCAACTTACAGTTCAATTGAACAAGCCTCCGGTTTTTCGAGTCTGTATCCTTGTTTTAAAGCGCTCAACATCTCCATGACCGAGAACGCTGGATATGGAATGCAAGCTAGAGGAATAAGACGATATGATTACTTTACGGGGCTCTCATTTATTAGCGCATGAAGGAAAGACGCGGGGCGGCTAAAATTTTAAGGGGATTTACTTTATTTTGATCATGAGAAAGTGGTTAGGAGGGCGGTTATCACATATTAAGGGGGCTGAGAACTATTGCATGATGATGAAAGGGGGTTATGCATTTGTTGCCTCTGCCATGGGGGGTGGGGCTTTCCATGTGGTTTCCATACGCTGATAAATGAAAGCCCTCCTAGTACAGGACAAACAAAAATTTGAAGTAAGATATTTAATAACGGAAGGGGAAAGAGAAAGAAAGAGTAGAGTTTGGACTGAAACCACAGGAAACCCAGCCCCTGTATCTTTGTTGCCGTTACAGAAAGTTAAATCAATAGACCCTTTTCGAGTTCCAAATTACCGCTGTGTTTCTTGATTACAGACTCATTTACTCAGGCTTAGCCTCGATTTAGGGAAGAATATTCATTTATTCCAGTCAAGGTTCGTCAAGTTTCAAAGTGTTCGTATTGTTGAAGTTTTGCTTTCTTTACTTTACCATTGTTATTTGTTAATATTTACACTGATGCAAGGCTAATCCTGTGCAAATGAGTCAAGTGTAATCAAGGAACACAGCGGTAATTTGGAACTCGAAAAGGGTCTATTGGCCTTCATTGTTCTCAAAGCTCTTCCAAGCTTTAGTGGATAAAAATTTCTGCAAATTGTGTTACACCAGTCCTCAACACCCCAAAGTTTCTTCCTTTCATTCCACAGCAAATAAGTTAATTTTCTGTTAGAGATTCTCTTTGCGACATCCTGACTTTTTGGTCACAAATTATCTCAAATTTCAAAATCTACCTTAGATTTGTTGCCAAAATATACAGAATCTCAAGCATAACATGACTATGTATCATATCATGATGGCTGTAAAACATCTAGTAGAAATCACAAGTACATAGGTAGTCCAATCGAACTACATTCCCCAACTTCACTCACAAAACCAACAATTTGTCTGCCAGAGAAAATTGCACATCTTGTAGCACTTTATTGCTTTCAGCGTACTTCAATCTAACTGTCATTAAAAAATACAAGCTTACCACTCCTTTTTCAATAAATTGTTTCAACCGTCCAGGCGTCGCAACGAGCAGATTACAGCCATTCTGTATTTGTCTCTGCTGATGGGCCACAGACACACCACCATAGCATACCACAGCTCGTAGCATAGTGTTATGGGAAAACTTGCGACCTTCCATATAGATCTGATTAGCCAGTTCTCTTGTGGGCGCAATGACAACAGCTTGTGGTGTTTGGACATCTGTAAAGGATCCACTTACCAGACCATCGTTCATCATTCCAGTCATAACAGGAAGTAAAAATGCTGCCTAAAATAATAGAAAATAACTAAAAATTAGATCTGTTTGAATTTTACTTATGGTAATAAGTTGATAAAGTTTTGCTAGCAACATGGTTTTACAGAAAGTCTACACCATCGCCTGATGGAGGCTTGCAGAAGCAGTTGAAATATAGTCAACTTAAACTGCCAGTATCGTGAGACAAATAAATAAGTATAATCATTGAAGGAAAATATATTTAGAAATGTTTAGAATAGTGGCAAGAGAGATTGCTCCCTCACTATACACCCTCACACATCCCTATTTACTTTTGATTCATCGAACAATCAGGGAATAGACACAGATTGCAGAAAATTGTAAATGTCTGTCTCAGAATCAATACATTCTAAAGGTCTAAAAAATCAATAACTACTACAAAAATCTTATGAATTCAAGTTTGGTGGTCAGACATTCTGTATTCCATGTATTCTATTATGACTCAAGCA
The DNA here is from genome assembly GCF_029948245.1 of Actinia tenebrosa. Lineage (NCBI taxonomy): Eukaryota > Metazoa > Cnidaria > Anthozoa > Actiniaria > Actiniidae > Actinia > Actinia tenebrosa. The sequence goes on from NW_028292581.1 coordinate 15,910,414, forward strand.
TAGCCTGGATTGTTCTATTGCCACCAAGGTTGGCAAAATGGAAAGAAAATAACAGCTTTATTAGCCACTGGCTACAAAAGGCTGCCCCTGAGAGCAGTGAGAGCGCTCGTCCACAATGGAGTGGTAAATGCAATAACATTTTTTTAGAAACTACACTTACTGTATTTTTTAAATTTCTTATATATAACAAACGCTGTCCTTGATTTGATCATCAAGGTGAAGCGGGTTTGAGTCCCACCAGGCTTAAATCACTCACTCCCTAACCCGTGTTTCACAGCGATTTACTCACAGTTTTTCCTGAGCCAGTCTGTGCACATGCCATCACATCTCTTCCAGCCAGAATACTAGGGATTGCATATTTTTGTACTGGTGTTGGCTTGTGGTAATGAGCTTTCTTCACGTTACTTAGGAATGTCTCATATAAATTTGATTCTTCAAAAGTTTTGATTGGCTTGACAGGGTTGTCCCCAGAGACTTCTACTGGGATGGAGTCGTACTTATCAAAGTTGATGCCCTCTTGAATGGTTCTGAAGATGGCTTCTTCACTGTCCGATGGTGTAGGAGGGACATAAGTAACAGGAGCTGGTCTATCACCTAAAAAGAATCAAAAAGAATATTATGATTTAAGGTGACTGCCTATTTTTGCAAGTTCAATTGGAGACCATGACCTGCATGCTCAACAAAACCACTGATTAACCTTCAAGATTTTATTAAGAAACCATACACATAAAGGGACTTTACTTTTTGTAAGATTATTGATACAACTCCTAAAAACAAAAAAATAATTGGGGTCGGTAGGTCAGATTTTGTTTTTTACTGATACGACAGTGAAAAATAAGCTTACTGGGAACCCTGTGGTGCATTTGGGAATGAGAAAAATATTATGGTCGGCAAAATTGGGCAAGAGAATTAGAGTCAGCCGTGCAACAGGAAACATACTTATTTTTTGTCTGGCCCTATATCATTTTTTAAATCTAATTAAAGGGCCACTTGGACGAAAATCGCTCCAAAATTAAAACTCTTTCATTCGAGCTGGAACTTTGCTGAAATAATCTTGAATACATTAAGAATCACCCACTGGAATATCTTTCTGATATTCGAAAGGAAAGGGCCAAAATTTTACGATTTATTTTCGTCCGCCATTAATTTCTTTGAATCCCAGAATTCGACTCAAGAAGACTGGCACAAGTACTTATGACGTCATTTACTCAACCCAAACCAAAACATTGGTGGGTAATGTATGTGCCATGTTCGTAAAACTCGGTTTATTTGGTTTATTCAGAAAATATTTAATGTTTCATTCGGTTTCCTAACTACTATATGACCAAACAACGTCTAGGCGCTGAAATTTTTCAGTTTCAATAATACTGACGATCATAATTCGAACATTTCAATACATCTCGGCACGCCAAGAGTCAAAACAAAGTAGGACGCATGGACGAGATTCTAGCGGTTCCATCGCGCGAAGTGACTGAGATATTCGGGATTTATTCAAATCATTTTAAGGATAACAATTTTTCAAGGTATGTTTACATACAAGGGCAAAGAGCAACCCCACAATTTGGGTCCCGAGACATCCGACACAATGAAAGAAAAATCTACGAGCTGAGTGACAGACGCCGCTGTCGCGCGAGTAATAAATAAGAAACCTTTGACATGTTCTATTACAAAGATGATATTAGATAATCGTATGTTTGTACCTATTCAATGCATAATAAACATTTTGAAGCAAATAATAACCGTTCTGTAGTAAATCAGCTAGGAGAATTACGAGCTCACATTCTAAATTATTCGGCACAGATCTAAGTATATTGTCACAAATCTTTATATCACAACGCAGAATTCAAAAGGCAATCGGTTGTTTTCATAACATCAATCACTATTAGATTACATTGAAACTTCAAATTTAAGATCTTTATATCATGGACAGTACGTAGCAAATACAAATAATGAAATGAACGTAAGGAATTTTTATGAAAACCTCTTCCCAAGCATTGCTTCTTCTTCTACGAGTTCAGCTTCATCTTCATACATTATAACTTATGGTTCTAACTCTTCAGGATTGACAAAGCGAGCGTCCAAAGGAGTTTCCATCATATTTGAAGAGGTATCAAAGGTTTAAAAAAAGTCTGTTTAGAGATTCTTTTCACGATAACGCGTTTAAAACATCAAATAAACTTCAGGTAATTTAACAAGAAATGTATAGTCAAAACAACACTAACATGACAGTGTTGAGTAAATGACGTCACAGCGTAAAACTGCTGCACATAATGACTCGTTGGCCGTGACACAAAGAAATTAATGGCGGACGAAAATAAATCGTAAAATTTTGGCCCTTTCCTTTCGAATATCAGAAAGATATTCCAGTGGGTGATTCTTAATGTATTCAAGATTATTTCAGCAAAGTTCCAGCTCGAATGAAAGAGTTTTAATTTTGGAGCGATTTTCGTCCAAGTGGCCCTTTAATTAGATTTAAAAAATGATATAGGGCCAGACAAAAAATAAGTATGTTTCCTGTTGCACGGCTGACTCTAATTCTCTTGCCCAATTTTGCCGACCATAATATTTTTCTCATTCCCAAATGCACCACAGGGTTCCCAGTAAGCTTATTTTTCACTGTCGTATCAGTGAAAAACAAAATCTGACCTACCGACCCCAATTATTTTTTTGTTTTTAGGAGTTGTATCAATAATCTTACAAAAAGTAAAGTCCCTTTATGTGTATGGTTTCTTAATAAAATCTTGAAGGTTAATCAGTGGTTTTGTTGAGCATGCAGGTCATGGTCTCCAATTGAACTTGCAAAAATAGGCAGTCACCTTAAATCATAATATTCTTTTTGATTCTTTTTAGGTGATAGACCAGCTCCTGTTACTTATGTCCCTCCTACACCATCGGACAGTGAAGAAGCCATCTTCAGAACCATTCAAGAGGGCATCAACTTTGATAAGTACGACTCCATCCCAGTAGAAGTCTCTGGGGACAACCCTGTCAAGCCAATCAAAACTTTTGAAGAATCAAATTTATATGAGACATTCCTAAGTAACGTGAAGAAAGCTCATTACCACAAGCCAACACCAGTACAAAAATATGCAATCCCTAGTATTCTGGCTGGAAGAGATGTGATGGCATGTGCACAGACTGGCTCAGGAAAAACTGTGAGTAAATCGCTGTGAAACACGGGTTAGGGAGTGAGTGATTTAAGCCTGGTGGGACTCAAACCCGCTTCACCTTGATGATCAAATCAAGGACAGCGTTTGTTATATATAAGAAATTTAAAAAATACAGTAAGTGTAGTTTCTAAAAAAATGTTATTGCATTTACCACTCCATTGTGGACGAGCGCTCTCACTGCTCTCAGGGGCAGCCTTTTGTAGCCAGTGGCTAATAAAGCTGTTATTTTCTTTCCATTTTGCCAACCTTGGTGGCAATAGAACAATCCAGGCTATGCTTGAGTCATAATAGAATACATGGAATACAGAATGTCTGACCACCAAACTTGAATTCATAAGATTTTTGTAGTAGTTATTGATTTTTTAGACCTTTAGAATGTATTGATTCTGAGACAGACATTTACAATTTTCTGCAATCTGTGTCTATTCCCTGATTGTTCGATGAATCAAAAGTAAATAGGGATGTGTGAGGGTGTATAGTGAGGGAGCAATCTCTCTTGCCACTATTCTAAACATTTCTAAATATATTTTCCTTCAATGATTATACTTATTTATTTGTCTCACGATACTGGCAGTTTAAGTTGACTATATTTCAACTGCTTCTGCAAGCCTCCATCAGGCGATGGTGTAGACTTTCTGTAAAACCATGTTGCTAGCAAAACTTTATCAACTTATTACCATAAGTAAAATTCAAACAGATCTAATTTTTAGTTATTTTCTATTATTTTAGGCAGCATTTTTACTTCCTGTTATGACTGGAATGATGAACGATGGTCTGGTAAGTGGATCCTTTACAGATGTCCAAACACCACAAGCTGTTGTCATTGCGCCCACAAGAGAACTGGCTAATCAGATCTATATGGAAGGTCGCAAGTTTTCCCATAACACTATGCTACGAGCTGTGGTATGCTATGGTGGTGTGTCTGTGGCCCATCAGCAGAGACAAATACAGAATGGCTGTAATCTGCTCGTTGCGACGCCTGGACGGTTGAAACAATTTATTGAAAAAGGAGTGGTAAGCTTGTATTTTTTAATGACAGTTAGATTGAAGTACGCTGAAAGCAATAAAGTGCTACAAGATGTGCAATTTTCTCTGGCAGACAAATTGTTGGTTTTGTGAGTGAAGTTGGGGAATGTAGTTCGATTGGACTACCTATGTACTTGTGATTTCTACTAGATGTTTTACAGCCATCATGATATGATACATAGTCATGTTATGCTTGAGATTCTGTATATTTTGGCAACAAATCTAAGGTAGATTTTGAAATTTGAGATAATTTGTGACCAAAAAGTCAGGATGTCGCAAAGAGAATCTCTAACAGAAAATTAACTTATTTGCTGTGGAATGAAAGGAAGAAACTTTGGGGTGTTGAGGACTGGTGTAACACAATTTGCAGAAATTTTTATCCACTAAAGCTTGGAAGAGCTTTGAGAACAATGAAGGCCAATAGACCCTTTTCCAGTTCCAAATTACTGCTGTGTTCCTTGATTACACTTGACTCATTTGCACAGGATTAGCCTTGCATCAGTGTAAATATTAACAAATAACAATGGTAAAGTAAAGAATGCACAACTTCAACAATACGAACACTTTGAAACTTGACAGACCTTGACTGGAACACATGAATATTTTTCACAAATTGAGGCTAATCCTGAGTGAATGAGTCTGTAATCAAGAAACACAGCGGTAATTTGGAACTCGAAAAGGGTCTATTTATAAGTTTCAGTACGTATGGGCGTAATCTTTTGGCATTTCAGAACTCCAGTCAAACTATAGAGTATCATCACCTATTCACATGAATATGGATACAACTCAAACATGGAATCTTATTATCAAGAGAATGACAAGTGGTCATGAAATGGGGGAAAATTTACGCTCAGCTTAAAAGTCTATTGTGAAAGAATCGTTTTATGTCTGGCACGTGATTTGACCCACCCCCCCCCCCCTTATTTTTTAAATCTTACCTCCAGTTTCTATTTCCCAAAGAACCACACCAAATGACCATCTACAGCAAACGAGGTTAGAACAAAAAACATTATTTGTAAAAACGAGTCAAAACTTTATTACAGTGTGACATTTCTAAAGGTCAATAAAGTCTTGCACTAAAGTAATGAGACAGGAAGCCCAAGCCTGTACTTACACATCACTCTGAGTGGTGTTTAGTCCTGCTTCGAGAGCTTCAATGGCCATCCACTTGGCTGGAAGTTTACCCTATGAAACAAAGCGATGATACGAGCCTGTTAATGAGATTTTGTATTCAGCTGATTGATAGCTGAAATGAAGGAGTGACGGACAGTGTTTGCCCGTCATCGTAGGCTGGTAATGAGTTTCATGGGATTCATTCAGCTCGTGATACCAAGCAATAGAATATTAATGGTTGATGACACATGACGGGCAATCTTTGCCTGTCATTTTGATGCCATGCCATACAATATTCTGTGGTAGATAGCACAAGACGGACAACCTTGGCCTGTCATTGTATAATATGCAATAGAATACTCAGTGGTAGATAGCACATGACGGGCAGTGTTTACCTGTCATTTTAATACCATGCAATAGAATATTCCGTGGTCGATAGCACCTGACGGACAGAGTTTGACTAGCTGATGTTACCTACCCCTGTAGTCTTCTCATACACGGCACTGCTATAGACGTCACGTGACAAACCAAAATCAGAGACCTTGGCCGTCCAGTTTTCATCGAGCAGTACGTTACGAGCTGCGAGATCCCTGTGAATACACTGAAATAACACAAAGAAAAACCATTAAATGGGATAATGTTTTGTTAATTCATTTTTGTTCGACACTTACCCGTCTTCTAGCCAAATGAGCCATACCGTTAGCGATGTCACAGGCTATTTTTAGCCTCTCTGCGGGGGGTATATGGACGACATATTCCGCCATGTCTCCGTAAGATCTACTACTTTGCTTCTGTAAGTAGCGAAGAAGACTTCCGTTGGAAGCGAACTCTACCACGACCAGTAAGGGACCATCTTAAAAGAAGTATCAAATACGTCACAATGAGGCATTTGACTATCAGGTCACGTGGTTCTAACTTCTTTAAACGATCAGTTGTGAACAACTAAAAGGTAAAGTACCTATATTTAACGTCGGTAGTTCCTTCAGTTGAAATTCAACTGCTATCAATGGAAGCCGACGGTGCGCACTTTTCCCCCTCTCTCCATCAGTGCTCTGTTTTAAGACGACTCAAAGCTGAAGCTACACGGATTAGAGAGAAGTCGAAACAGACGTTGAGATCCTAAGGATCAAACCGTGGACCTCAAGTTCTGAAGGTCGCGCACTAACCAACTGAGCTACGCCTGCTCCTAAAAACTCACCTCCTGTCGCACAAGCACCAATCAGATTCACGATATTCTTGTGTTCTCCCACTTGAATCATTATTTCCAACTCATTTAGGAGGTCCTTCATGTCGCTATTGCTCGCCAACCCTATTAAAATCGATCGTGAGTACATGAGGCCTATAGGTGGTGTTACACGGAACAACTTGCAACGCCGATTTTTCGTGCAACGCTATTGCGGCATTTGTGTGTCGATTTTTTGCGACATGTTACACGGGAACAACTTTTCGCGCAACATTTACTTTAGTATTCAGTCCACGCGCTGCCAACTCACTCACGGCTATCTTTTTTTCTTCTTTTTTTGCTTTTATCATTTTTTATCAGCTCCAAAAGTTTCATCTTATCCGTTTCATTAGGTTTAGTCAATCGTTGCAGTTGCTGTACTGTTTAAACTTACTTCTTCTACAGTCGGCGCCATTTTGTCGCGCGTCAAATCGGCGATGGACATGTTACACACATCGATTTGCTGAAAATTCGTCATTGCGTTGCAAGTTTTTAAAGCCAGATCAAAAACTTTCAACGTGTTGCAGAGTGAAATATTGCGCGAAAAATCGTCCTCGGCGCTATGTTACACGGCAACGATTTTTCGTGCAACAGCGTTGCGCGAAAAATCAGCGTTGCAAGTTGGCCCGTGTAACACCACCTTATGGGAGGAAGCGTCGCGTCAACGCGGGTATTAAACCATTTGCATGGAATCATGGTACAGTTGTGTTCCTAAATAAGACCCCCTGCAGCACGTCGAAATGCAGGAGGACAGAACAATAGGTTTCCAATTCTCATTAGATTGAATTTCTTTCGTTTTGTTCTCCAAATTGAGCTGCTTTGACTATACTATCGATACTAATTCGCCTTTTCGGCGCTAGCCTTCACGGGGTATAAATTGTCTTAGATTGTGTTACGGTCACCAAAACGTTCGGACATCGTTCTCGAATTTCCGTACAAGTGTACTGACTCTAAATGAACTATTTACTTGGTTAATGTTTAATTAGTTCTCTAAATACAAGTAAATAATCATTTTTCTAGCTTGATTAAAGCTTTTATTACTGCTGTTAGGATAGCTAACTAAAAAAATCTACCTAAATTTTCTCTTTAAAGTCAGTGAATTTGTATGGAAATCCGAGAACGATGTTCGAACTTTTTGGTGACCGTAACACAATCCAAGCTAGCGCCGAAAAGGTGAATTGCCTTTGCATGGAAATTTCAATTAGATCATGGAACGAGAGCGACAGGTTTGTTAGCAACTTTTTTACAAGTGTTACCGTAAGACAAGGACGACTAGATAAGACAGGCCAGGTCAAATTCACTTTCAAATTCTTACTTTTCAATTTTTTCACCGCACATCGTCTTTTGCTACCATCATCTTCTGTTAGGTTTGCTTCTAATACCATCCCAAACTCCCCTTCCCCCAATACTCGACCAAACTCGAGACGACCTCTCTGGATTTCCCTCCACGTGAAAGTACCATCGATGACAATCTTCTCAGTCGGACGAGAATAGCGCACAACACCTTCGTCGTCCTAAAATGGAAGATTTAAAAACTTAATTGTGGAAAAATTGTAGGGAGTAATTACTCAGTCTCAAGACCAACCAAGCTAAATCACAACTCGATATGTGAGTACGTTAGCCGTGCCCTAACTTAGATCAGCCCAGAGGTTGTTTCAGGGTTCGATCTGTACGTTAGCCGAGTCCTGACTTAGATCAGCCAAGAGGTTGTTTCAGGGTTCGATCTGTGAGTTGGCCATGCCCTGACTTAGATCAGCCAAAGTTCGATAAAATCTAAATGCTTTTTACCTCAAGGTTAGCGGGAAGGAATCCCATGCTTTTACGTCTCTTTCTCCAGGCGATCAGCACAATGACTGCGATGATAACCAAAACAAGTATTGGCACTACTATGATAAGGGCTAGCTCGGCACTTGTAAGGCCTGCAATGATAAGAATGACGTCATTAATGATGACGACGATCTTTAGGGCAAGATATATCACGTGACAATAGACCGATCCCGGCTATGCTTCAGTGTCCATCCAAACAATGGGTAGTTTCCCCAATGGAATACAAACCGACCAACAAACTCCAATTCATAAGATTTTTTCAGTAGTTATTAAGTTTTTACTTAATGTACCATTAGAATGTATTATTGACAATTTTCAGCAATCGGTGTCTGTTCCATTCTGTATATCAAACGTAGCAACAGTAACTAGAAAGGTAGAACAATGAATGCAGAATCGGTGGATTATATAATGCGCAAGCCAAATGATCAGCAAAACATCTTCCCGGAGGGGGGGTTGTTAGTAATGCCTAAGCCTCAATCAAGTCATCCAGTCATCGTTTTATTGTCACGTGATATTGTCACATGCGGTAGCGAGGATGAGAAGATGTCAGGTGTTTATAAGTAAACTTATTTGCTTAATCATTTTGATATGATAAGGGTGTCACGCAACAATGTGCGGTCACTTCAAAGTTTGGAGATGACTTCGAGACACGTGGTTTCAAAGTCGTGATTTTCGTGCGTCACGCATATATGCAGGATTTACTAAATTATCCAAATATGATAAAGCCGTCAATGGCACGTCATACAATTGTCATTTTCAATCATTTAGATATGAAATATGAGATATCAAATATGAGTTGTCACACAACAAATCTTTCAGTGTTGTTACATCAATGTCGTAACGCAATAGGCCTTTTGCAACAACAGGTCACGTGACCCTACCCCCCGTAAAAAGAGACGTTGTGTCAAAATGAACACCAGAAATCGAAAGAGCACCTCACTATTACTAAGTAGGCAAAGTTTTAGCTTATAATGTTGACTACGGTAGAAATGGCATTGAATATAAAATATATTCGATTTTGTATTTAATGCCATTTCTCCTGTGTTACATGTCATAAGCTGAAACTTTGGCTTCTCACTAATTTCGAGGTGCTCTGTCCATTTCTTTTGTTCATTTTGACACAACGTCCCTTTTTACGGGAGGTAGGGTCACATGACCTGTTGTTGCAAAAGGCCTATTATAAATTCCTTAATCATTTAGACAAAGATGTTACGCAACACAGCTTTGAGTGTTGTTACATCGAGGTCGTAACGCAATTACAAATTCCTTAATCATTTAGATAAAGATGTCACGCAACACACCGTTGAGTGTTGTTACTTCAACGCCCTCACTTGGTGCACTGTGTCCATATTTATTCTTAGACTTCATTCTTATCAAATAACTTGTTCCGGAGTCCAGCCCATCGAGTCTGTGATCTTGTCCATGGACAATAGCATATGACATCCAGTTTCTTTTGTCGCCAAATTTCTTGTATTGAATCAAGTAGCTCGACACGGCAAACATATGGTGAAGCTCGGGAGGGTCCCAGTCTAGATGTACTGAGCCGTGCTTGATATCACTGGCTTGGAGTTCCTGTGGTGGAGGTGGCTTTTCTAGAAGCACAAAAATAATATTGGGAATGCCTAAGGATTGTGTAGAGTTACGTGAAGAAGAGAGTAGAGAACAGCACAGCACAGTGAAGAAGAGAGTAGAGAACAGCACAGCACAGCACAGCACAGCACAGCACAGCACAGCACAGCACAGCACAGCACAGCACAGCACAGCACAGCACAGCACAGCACAGCACAGCACAGCACAGCACAGCACAGCACAGCACAGCACAGCACAGCACAGCACAGCACAGCACAGCACAGCACAGCACAGCACAGCACAGCACAGCACAGCACAGCACAGCACAGCACAGCACACAGCACAGCACAGCGCAGCGCAGCGCAGCGCAGCGCAGCGCAGCGCAGCGCAGCACAGCGCAGCACGACACAACGCAGCAAAGCAAAGCAAAGCAAAGCAAAGCAAAGCAAAGCAAAGCAAAGCAAAGCAAAGCAAAGCAAAGCAAAGCAAAGCAAAGCAAAGCAGAGGTGAAGAGATAACAGCGGAAAAGAGCAGATACGAAGAGAGAATAAAAATACTAACCTCTTAGTTCAGCAGTTGGTTCGATCTTATAATTCCCTAGCCGTCCTGTCTTCACCATTGTTATGAGCCTCTGACCAACTTTACGTACGACAAGTGACGTCTTCTCGTCTTTGTTTTTCTTCTTGACCACGACTCTGAATAATACTTTTACACTACCATTCCTGCAAAAGATAAATGAAAAATATTAACGGACAGTGAACACCAATCTTATGCTGCGATTTTTGTTTCCTTCGTGCAGCTGAGAAGCTAGAATTGTTAGTTAATCAGAATCGAGAAAATTTGCAAAGCTGATGTGTCACTTTTCCTCTTGGAATTAGGGATTTCCAGGCTAACAAAGGAAAAAAACGTTGCTGATTTGCACTTGATATATAACCGTGATTAATGCGTTGGATCGCCCAGTGCCCTTCGGTTTTTGGCGGAGACCAATACAAATACACCCAGGTGTCAATCAAGTGGGTTATTTAACCAATCGAGATTATTCTACTTCGCCATCCAATCAGAGTCCAGGCGGATGATAACACAAAGTCAACTTAGAGTGTCCGTGTGATGTGTTGTCACGATCATATCGAATCAAGTTTAAAACTTACCGAAATCCGTGAACCTGAACTTCCTGGAATCCTGTTATGTTTTCAAACACTTTAGTCAGCTGAAAAGGAGATTTTTGAGTATCAGAAGCGTTACCCTCCAGTATGGGAACTTTAAATCGTGACAATCTCCTTCCCATTTAATGTAGTGGGAATTCTCCGTTCGCCTTTTTGGTGCTATATAGTAGATCCTATAACTCCATATGGTGTAGAAGGTAACCCGCTTGTTATTTGATGTGGCAGAAGATTGGCCCAACCCCAAATGATGCTGTGGAAGTGAGCCTTTCTTTTTTCAAGCAAGCAAGCAAGCAAGCAAGCAAGCAAGCAAGCAAGCAAGCAAGCAAGCAAGCAAGAAAAAATGTACGATATTCAATCCATATATAAGGTGTCTATAGTCTTACATTTGTCTTCATGTGTTGTTCCATCGTACGGTACAGTAAGGAGTCTTTGTCGTTTAGAGCTTCATCAAACAATAAGTCCTTTATTGTGATACTGGCGTCGACATCAACGAGATCTGCAATTTTAACAGAAAACCGTAACGGGAGATTAAGATTTGCCAAACTTCTCTATGGAGATAGATCTATTAATTATTGCAATTATAAAATTTCTGACAAAAATCGATAATTTATATGGACTATCGTAATGATGAAGTGGTATTAGGAAATTGTGTCAACTAGAAAGAAAAATTTATCGTTTGCACTTTGCGTCATCGATCGTTTCTATGTTGGTACTATTTAACAAACGATTTGCCATTGTATTGGCATCGATTTTTAATCGCACCACAATGGCCGCCATCTTGTTGTCTTTTGACTCTCTTGGGAATGCTTTTGTAACCAATCAATACTTAATGCGCGATTACATGGATAAATTTTCTCTGCAACTTGTCTTGCAACGAGCTGCATGGAGCTTTTATTGCAGCGCGTGTAGCCTATACAGCGATTTTTGAAAAAATGCTGCGAGACAAGTTGCCTCAATCGTTGCCAAAAGTAGAATTCGTTTCGACTTTTGGTAAGGATTGCGTCCCCGTTCCACCGTGTAAATCACTCTTGCAACTTGTGTGTCACAACGCTGTTTCGAGACAAGTTGCAGAGAAAATTACTCCGCGTAATCGTGCCTTACGAGAGTACTGAAATCAAGGTATGAACACAGAAATATTTCTTTTCGAAAAGTCTTTACCCTCCCTCCCCCCTAATCTAGATCTTACCGTCATGAATTGTGACGTTCACTTCCCCAGACGCAACCCCTCCAATATTCTTGCTTATGCATCTGTAAAAACCGGAGTCTCTCACCCGGGCGTCGGTTATTATCAACGAGCCATCATCCTGAACAGCCTTGATTCTTTTTATCTGAGATAAGTCGTCTGCTAGGACCTCGATATCTTCAATGGTTTGTGACTTGTTGACGTACTCACCGTTAGGTAAGACCCATGTGTTGATTGGTTGAGGATCGCCTTGGGTTTTACAGGTTAATGTTATGTTATGGTCCGTGCCCGCAGACACTGTTGATTTGATGTCTACAATACGGGGCTTGATGACTGTAAAAAATACAATGCGAGAAGGGTTTTATTGGGCAGAGCATGGAGAAGTATTGGACAATGTTTTGATGCTGGTTAACGTTTTCAGTAGGTAGATTAATGCATCGGTTCCGTAGAAGAGGAGAGGAGAGGAGAGGAGAGGAGAGAAGAGAAGGGAAGGGAAGGGAAGGGAAGGGAAGGGAAGGGAAGGGAAGGGAAGGGAAGGGAAGGGAAGGGAAGGGAAGGGAAGAGAAAAATGGAAGCATTTTCGCGTGAAAGTGCAAATTCAGAGCGCACGCGCAAAAATATGAACAACTTTCGCATCTTAGAATTCATTTAAAATGATGCCATTTTGACCAACCACAGAGCGCGTTAGAACTCAGTCGGTTATTTTGACTAAAATTCACTGACCGTTGTTGATGAAAGACAGTATTTGTGTCGCTGAAGTCTTGATCCCACAGACATTTGTTACTGTCCACGTCCTTGTGACCTTCACTGGCTTCAGGTATCCACAGTTCCGGATGACGCCCCAGTTACTATCTTTGTACGTCATTGTAACATTCCCCGTGCAGTCAGACGTCACCACAGGAACCCCATAACGATTATCTTTGGGCAGCGACGAACAGTTGAAAATCTTATCGGAAGGAAAAGAGAGTCTTATTTGGTTTGGTTTAAAAACGTTGATAACTTGATTAAGTTTGATCTTATTCTGGCATCCATCAGTGAAGGACCATTCGCGAGTTTTCGTCTCCCAACAACCTCGGATATTTGAAGTTTTATCGGTGTATACGATGTTTAAGCTTCCTCTAACAGCGCACATTCCCTTTGCCCGGTAGTCGGGTACCGGGCTTGACGGCAGAAAAAAACCCTCAGGGGAACTACAGTCCGTTTCGTTGAACATGAAAGGTGCTTCCATCTCAGGGATAAGAGTAGCCAAATCCTCATCAATTCTTCCATCACCGTCATCATCTTTACCATTCAACAACTCCTCATCAACATTACCATCGCAATCATTATCTATATTATCCGCGGGAATGGTGACTGCAGTTTTACAGTGTGTCGGGGGTCGATATACACGGAATCCCGCGGGATACCCGAAAGCTTCGTAATCTCCGTGACCATAAAAAATCATGGAAAATGCTCTTAGAGGCGATCTGTGATAAAAACGGTACTGGCCTCTCGTTAGACTCACTGTTGCAGTCGAGTAATCCGACGAAGCAATCTTCTTCCAAACTATTTGGTCTTTTGAGTTTGTCGTTTTCACTTCGATATCTTGCGTTTCTCCATTTTTCACGAAAATATTAGCGAACGATTTAAATGATCTAGACTGGACTTCCGGCACTACAAGAGTATAATCATTCGAGAACTGATTCTTTGAAGGGATGATACTCATAAAAGGCGCGAAATTTGAATCGTCAACTGTATGTCCTTTACCATACTGTACGACCAGGCACGGCTTTGACGTCGTGATCACGTGACTACTACTATTGAATGCGGCGTCAAAGTCGTAGGTTTCGCCAGCACTGATTGTTTTGACAAGCGTGCTGCCATTCACGTTGTATATTTGTATTTGAGTTTGATCCTCGGACGCTAGGATGACAAAAATGTCCCCTGCATTCCTCTGAGGTGTAGATTTTACGAGGAACTCTCTCCCCCACGTCGATAAGGGAGGGATTTGTTCTACGAGGTGGTCACAACCGCCGTGAGATTCGGGGACGTTCGCGCAGTCGTTACCAGAGTACACGGCCACTGCTTTGGTAGAAGTTATCTTTGTACCAGTCAACGACCCAGCGGCACTGTCCGCAAGAAGCTGAAACGAGTCATGTTTATCGAGCATAACTTTAAACGAGTCTCCATTTCTGTACTGCTTGTTTTCCACTGTTACGCTTCCGGCTGCAGACAACTTGAGCTTAAACGTCACTTCCGTTCCACCTAAGGCGGCAATCACCATGACAACGGCATGCATTATGGGTGTATACGTAACGACCATGTAGCTGTTACCCAGCAGGCCTAAAGGTAATGCTAGGAATCCATCACTCGATTGGTCTATAAAATTCATCCCATACACTGAAACAGAAGAATTGGTCCATATTCTAATACCTTTGCGTTCAGTACCGGTTATACGGCTCATGCGCACTGTCCCGGGTAAATCGACTGCCATTGTCCCCCCCGGACGTAAGGTCACGATTTTGTTGCTATTTATCGCTGGTATCTGGATAAATGACTGTGCATAACGGTCTGCTGTGATGTAGAGACGAACACTGTCTATGCTTGAGGAAGATTTTCTCGAGAATTGTGTGAGGAATCCCACGATGAATGTGCTGCCATCGATTCTGCCTTTGTTGTCTAGAAGATCTAAGTCTTGGGCTGTTAGATTAAGGGGAAAAAAAGGCTTCATTGAATAAAGTTTATTTGAATAGAACTCTTTACCTTGGGCATAATGTTTTCCCATTTCATACAACGTGTCATTATCTTGAGAATAACATTCTTTGCTTGAGTTGTATCCACATTTATGTGTCTTCTCATGCACAACCGTTAAACAAAGAAATGATACTGTACTCTTGTAGGACAACAACATTATGCTCAAAATAAAGAGAAATAGGCTAGATTAGATTCCTGTTGCTACCCCTTCCTCTCAATAAACAATCCTCCCACCACAGGCAAACCATTTAGAACGTAACATTGCTAATAGTAGTGTGGCGGGGGGAGGGACGAAGGAATGGAGGTTTCGGTTAATTTCATTGTTGAGCTGAACAATTTCATTTTGCGTTTCTTTGCCCACTCAAATCTTTTTTTATCTCATGTGAAAAATATTTAGTTAAATACCAGTTGTGGAAAACCAGTTCTATATTTATACTTTCTACAGATAAATTTCTATTCAGAATTTTGCTATGCTTTCCCTAGCTGGTTCCAAGAAACCTGGTCTGTCCCTCAAATATCTGATAGCTTCAACCAACATGCTGAAGCGAAATGACCTCTAAATCAGCTAAGTGTGTAAAATTATCTGAAAAACAAACATGTTTTTAACTCATACTTTTATTTATTTTGTGGGAAAATTTAGCCTGTTGATTGATAAAACTCCGACAAGATAAAACGGATTTATTAGACTGTAATTTTTCATTTTCATTTTGTTAAGAATTTTGCTTTGTTATCACTGAGGAAAATCAATTAAAATATTAGTATATTTTGACAGTTTTCAATATTTGGTTCAAAAAATCGGCTTCATGAAATAATTAAGCTTTGTGTTTATAGTAAAAGACAAAAGGAGATACTGAGTTACTAGTAATATCACACGAAAATCAGTTAATTTAAACTCTAGCATAACGTCCTTAGCCAGTTAGACAGATCTTATATAAATATTGTTTTCTCAATTGCTTTCGATTTAACTTAACACGCTTTCAATTTGCAGTTAATCGTTTTTTCCTTCTGTACAGCTCGTATCAAAACGATTAAATATAAAGCTCTACACCAAGAGAATATAAGTTAGTACTTCATATTCTCTTGCTGTACATGTAATTCCAGATTTAATCTTTTTTTTTTAATTTGGTGCATTAAATCGATAGGGTAGACTCCAAATAATTGAATTTCACAACAACAAGCAATAGAGAATTGTCATCTCAAAAAAAAACTTCACAGGCGTTAGTCAAGCATTAACTGAGCAACACTGTTAACGAGTTAAAAGATCTGAGAAACACGTTTTCTTGACATATTTTAGTTCGTAGAGATGTAAAAAACTTTGTCAGTATGATGTGCCAAGTATAGTGATCGTATTGACTGTTTATCCTCTCTTAAATACAACAAATCTAATTCAATAGATATAATTTACCTTTCGTAAGCCAAATCTGGAGCCCGAATAGCAAAGTTAAGGCACCAAGCCATGCAAAGCTATCCATATTCTTCGTCTTTTATTCCATTGCCTTGGGTTTGTCGAGGGTTTACAACAAACGGCTGACAGATATTCTTTTTCTTTAGTATTAATGACCAGAGATTTGAAAATATATCACCCGGAGGGAGCCAAATGAGGGATGTTTCAACTTTGACATGTGACGTACTTTATAGAAAACTTATTTCTTTGATTTGGTGTGTAACGCTATACGGCTTGACCGGAAGTGATTTAGCTAAAGCCTCTTGGAACCGTCTCAAAGAAGAAGAAAAAACGTGGGAACGTGTGGCAGAAAGGGAAACGCTGATTAGGAAGAACAATTAGAGATGTTTTCTGAGGTCAAATCGATAAAATTTTGAAATTTTTTTAATGGTGGAAAATTTATGTGGACTTGACTGGACTTGGTTTGAAATCTGGCCACAAAATAATAGTAGCGAAGTGAGCGATTTAGAATTATCAGTTTTATTTCACATTTCAAAATTTTGAAAGCATTGATGCTTAGAGTCGGGCTCGCCCAAGGTGCAGCCAAACAGCTGACACTTTCAATAGCGTTTCGTTCGGTGACGCATAAAGGCCAAAGGAGACGAAGTACTTTGCGAAACTCTATGAATTAACTCGTTCAGCCGCTTTAATTTCTCTCGAGAACTAAACCTGCTGAACGCAGGCTACAGTAAACCCGATTCACGCTTGTAAAAACACGGGCAACATGAACCCGATTCAATCTTCACGTGTACGATCGTCTATTTGAACGCAGAATCACGCATCACCTCTCACGCGAGAACCTTAACGCTTTGAATCACGTTTACTATGTACGTTCCGGTTCCACACTGACAAAGGATCGCGGCTTCTATTACATCCGGTTGTGCTCTTCCTCACCCACTACTCCCTAGGAAAGAAATCCAAGAGGTCTCTGTCCATCTCATTTTGAAGGAAGAATGAGATTTAGATCAAATATGAGCCTAAGTAAGATTTCGTTGTTCTGTTGGGATACCTGGGGTATATGTGAGCGCCGCTAGCACGTGGCGGATACCGGAATTACGTCATACAGAAATGTCTCACGTCTTTAAAACAATGGTATATTAGCCAGGCACGGCATCAATAACTTCTGAAATCACTAACCATTCACTTAGACTGAGCTGGAACTATATATATATATTTTTTTTGTTTGGACTTTCACGATTGGATTTTAATTAATGACTTAAGATTTCCCTTCACAGGTATCCCATCACAGGTCTTTGGTGTTACGAAGTTAAAAATAATATTTTGAACTAATCAGCAAGGAAAAAACCCGCGGCCTTAAAAATTTGCATCCGGAAATGCCGGCGGCAAAGAACATCACAAAATCTATGACGAGATATAAATCTATGACGGATATGCCGACAGATTGACAATAAATCGCTTAGTTGCTTAGTTACGCATAACTTCATATGAATAGTTTCAATAATCACACAACACTATTCTTCTATTACAGCTAATTATTTAGAGAACAATAGGTGAATGGATAGGTCTCCATCAAAGTGTTATCCGATCTTCTTTTAATTTTTGGCGGGAAATAAGGCATGATGGGCAATGATGTATTGACCAATCAGAAGGCGAGAAATGGAGGTACTTAAAATCCTTCTTCCACGAGTTCTGAGGTTATCTGCACGTTGTCGACCATCAAGAACTGACTAAAGGGTTAGTTTTTTACTATTTTCTCCCTTCTTTTACCTTAATTTCTACTTCTTTTAGCTCTTTAAGCTAAATTTATCCCTTCTTGAAAGGTTGGCGTAAGAATTCTGCGAAAACGTAGCTGAGAATTACAAGAAAAAGCATATCTTCTACTGGTACCCGGTAAGTGTGAAAACATGCAGAGTCGTGAAGCGAAAGGAAGGCTTAAATTACTTTGTAATTTTAATCCCTTTTACTTTTAATATCTTTAAGATGTAATAAGTGATGGTGAAAGAGATCTTTGTAGTTTTCTAAGTAATCGTGGTTGTAATATTTCGCTTATTTTGCAGATTTTTCTATTCGACCCCCCGTAAAGACCTGACATTTGAACGTAACTGAAGCAAACAACATGGCTGACGATTGGGAAGACAACACGTCACCGGTAAATATCATCTTTAAAATGATAATTCATCACGATTAAACAGTTTTTGAGCGAGTTTTAACTTTTTTTTAGGCTACTAACGGTTTTGGCTCGAGCAGTGGCTTCGGCTCCATGAATGGAGGCAGTAGTTTTGGGGATGGTGATTCTGGACGACGAAAACCATTTGGCCGAGGTGGAGGAGATTCTAGTGGCTTTGGTGGTGGAAGTAATGGTGGATTTGGAAGTGGTGGGCGTGGATTTGGTGGTAAGAGTGGTGGTGATACTAGTGGTGGGTTTGGTAGTGGTGTTGGTGGGTTTGGTGGTGGTGATAGTAGTAGTAGTGGAGGATTCGGTAGTAAGAGCGGCGGTGGTGGATTTGGAAAAGGGGGAGGTGGATTTTCTGGAGGGGATGATGATGGTGCTGGTAGAGGTGGTGGATTCAGTGGAGGGGATGGATGCAGGAATTGTGGAGAATCTGGTCACTTTGCAAGAGAATGTCCTAAAAAGGAAAGCGGTGGTGGTGGTGGTGGTAACTGCTTCAAATGCCAGCAATCAGGCCACTTTGCCAGAGATTGTCCCAATGCTGAAAGTTCTGGTGGTGGCGGCGGTGGCAACTGCTTCAAATGCCAGCAATCAGGCCACTTTGCCAGAGATTGTCCCAATGCTGAAAGTTCTGGTGGTGGCGGCGGTGGCAACTGCTTCAAATGCCAGCAATCAGGCCACTTTGCAAGAGATTGTCCCAATGCTGAAAGCTCTGGTGGAGGCGGTGGTGGTAACTGTTACAAGTGTCAGCAATCAGGCCATTTTGCAAGAGATTGCCCTAACGCTGAGAGCAACGGTGATGGTGGTAGCGGAAAGAGCTGTTTTAAGTGCAACGAGACTGGTCACTTTGCTAAAGATTGTCCAAATGTTGAGGAAGGTGCAGATGGTAAGTTATTTTTTTCCCCTTTTTATTGGTAGCTTGCAAATCTATAAAGTATTATTTCATAAAGCTGCAGTTTTTAGCACCTGGCTCCAGGGGTGTTTCCATAGCAATACCATTGAATATGCCAAACCGATTTTGTGATCTTGCAATATAACCAACATACATTTCAGCCATTCTGTGTTAATTATTAAAGAAAGTCTTACTTTGATGACAAATGCAACAAAACATCTGTAAACAATTGAAAATGCTGCTTCGTGCAGGCATTTTATCATAGTACATCAGTTTCTAACTGTTTAAAAAAGGTTTTGAGTGTTAACCCAAAACGAAAATTGGGATCAAAACTTATACGAAAGTCTAGTTCTTGGCGCTTTTTGTCATTGTTCATTATTGAAAAAATTTCCTCAAAGGATAGTAACTGCCATTCTTATTTATGAGCACTTTGAATCAGCACATCCTGTAAGCGTCAGATTCACTTTAAGAGAAATTTTAAAAAAATGCTTGTTTGAAATGGTATTTTTAACTATAAAAAAGATGTTTTGTTGCATTTGTGTTAGATGTTGCTTTGTCAGGCTTTTTTTATGGAAGATATATTTTGGAAATAAGCAAATGAAGGCCTGAACCTCATTTTCAAAAAACATTTTTGCTTTGGGTTAACACTTTTATTCCACTTTCATCAGTCATCTCCACTTCCAAACAAGTTAAACTTTCTGAATAACAAGATTTTAGCCTTGTACAACAGCTTTTCTTCAAGAAAATAGTTTTTGGCGCTCACCGCTTGAATACAAAAAGAATTCTCTCTTAATAATAATTATTATTAATAATGAGCTTTTACAAGATATTTTTAGATTATAACCCTAACCCTAAGGTGACCCACACTTGTTGATTCGTTCGATGGGCATGAATTTCAATCGCATGTTTTTGCATCAAAGCATAGTCAAAACCTTGTCTAGTGCTTAATAGGAGGTTCCTACTCCTGAGATTTTACAAGATATTTTTAGATTATTAAGGTGGCCAACACTTATTGATTCGTCTGATGGGCATGAATTTCAATCATGTGTTTTTGCATCAAAGCATAGTCAAAACCTTGTCTAGTGCTTAACAGAAGAGGGTTATTGCTACTCATTCATCTCCTTGAATTGCATTTAAGTTTTCAATGCTGCTTAAAATGCTCTTGAATTTTTGCTAAACTTTACTAATTCACACTCTAATTGATAATAACTCTGATGTTTCTCATCACCCAAACATTTTCAATGATCTATTTTGAACTAAATTGTTGTAGTATTTGTTAAAAATTTGATATTATTATAAATAAAGCAGGTGTTGATACCCTATGATAAGATATAGTGGGCACCTTTTATCTATAGTATTAGTTAAGTTTAAAAAAAGTTATTAAAGGGCCACTTGGACGAAAATTGTTCCAAAATTAAAACTCTTTCATTCGAGCTGGAACTTTGCTGAAATAATCTTGAATACATTAAGAATCACCCACTGGAATATCTTTCTGATATTCGAAAGGAAAGGGCCAAAATTTTACGATTTATTTTCGTCCGCCATTAATTTCTTTGTGTCACGGCCAACGAGTCATTATGTGCAGCAGTTTTACGCTGTGACGTCATTTACTCAACACTGTCATGTTAGTGTTGTTTTGACTATACATTTCTTGTTAAATTACCTGAAGTTTATTTGATGTTTTAAACGCGTTATCGTGAAAAGAATCTCTAAACAGACTTTTTTTAAACCTTTGATACCTCTTCAAATATGATGGAAACTCCTTTGGACGCTCGCTTTGTCAATCCTGAAGAGTTAGAACCATAAGTTATAATGTATGAAGATGAAGCTGAACTCGTAGAAGAAGAAGCAATGCTTGGGAAGAGGTTTTCATAAAAATTCCTTACGTTCATTTCATTATTTGTATTTGCTACGTACTGTCCATGATATAAAGATCTTAAATTTGAAGTTTCAATGTAATCTAATAGTGATTGATGTTATGAAAACAACCGATTGCCTTTTGAATTCTGCGTTGTGATATAAAGATTTGTGACAATATACTTAGATCTGTGCCGAATAATTTAGAATGTGAGCTCGTAATTCTCCTAGCTGATTTACTACAGAACGGTTATTATTTGCTTCAAAATGTTTATTATGCATTGAATAGGTACAAACATACGATTATCTAATATCATCTTTGTAATAGAACATGTCAAAGGTTTCTTATTTATTACTCGCGCGACAGCGGCGTCTGTCACTCAGCTCGTAGATTTTTCTTTCATTGTGTCGGATGTCTCGGGACCCAAATTGTGGGGTTGCTCTTTGCCCTTGTATGTAAACATACCTTGAAAAATTGTTATCCTTAAAATGATTTGAATAAATCCCGAATATCTCAGTCACTTCGCGCGATGGAACCGCTAGAATCTCGTCCATGCGTCCTACTTTGTTTTGACTCTTGGCGTGCCGAGATGTATTGAAATGTTCGAATTATGATCGTCAGTATTATTGAAACTGAAAAATTTCAGCGCCTAGACGTTGTTTGGTCATATAGTAGTTAGGAAACCGAATGAAACATTAAATATTTTCTGAATAAACCAAATAAACCGAGTTTTACGAACATGGCACATACATTACCCACCAATGTTTTGGTTTGGGTTGAGTAAATGACGTCATAAGTACTTGTGCCAGTCTTCTTGAGTCGAATTCTGTGATTCAAAGAAATTAATGGCGGACGAAAATAAATCGTAAAATTTTGGCCCTTTCCTTTCGAATATCAGAAAGATATTCCAGTGGGTGATTCTTAATGTATTCAAGATTATTTCAGCAAAGTTCCAGCTCGAATGAAAGAGTTTTAATTTTGGAGCGATTTTCGTCCAAGTGGCCCTTTAATTAGATTTAAAAAATGATATAGGGCCAGACAAAAAATAAGTATGTTTCCTGTTGCACGGCTGACTCTAATTCTCTTGCCCAATTTTGCCGACCATAATATTTTTCTCATTCCCAAATGCACCACAGGGTTCCCAGTAAGCTTATTTTTCACTGTCGTATCAGTGAAAAACAAAATCTGACCTACCGACCCCAATTATTTTTTTGTTTTTAGGAGTTGTATCAATAATCTTACAAAAAGTAAAGTCCCTTTATGTGTATGGTTTCTTAATAAAATCTTGAAGGTTAATCAGTGGTTTTGTTGAGCATGCAGGTCATGGTCTCCAATTGAACTTGCAAAAATAGGCAGTCACCTTAAATCATAATATTCTTTTTGATTCTTTTTAGGTGATAGACCAGCTCCTGTTACTTATGTCCCTCCTACACCATCGGACAGTGAAGAAGCCATCTTCAGAACCATTCAAGAGGGCATCAACTTTGATAAGTACGACTCCATCCCAGTAGAAGTCTCTGGGGACAACCCTGTCAAGCCAATCAAAACTTTTGAAGAATCAAATTTATATGAGACATTCCTAAGTAACGTGAAGAAAGCTCATTACCACAAGCCAACACCAGTACAAAAATATGCAATCCCTAGTATTCTGGCTGGAAGAGATGTGATGGCATGTGCACAGACTGGCTCAGGAAAAACTGTGAGTAAATCGCTGTGAAACACGGGTTAGGGAGTGAGTGATTTAAGCCTGGTGGGACTCAAACCCGCTTCACCTTGATGATCAAATCAAGGACAGCGTTTGTTATATATAAGAAATTTAAAAAATACAGTAAGTGTAGTTTCTAAAAAAATGTTATTGCATTTACCACTCCATTGTGGACGAGCGCTCTCACTGCTCTCAGGGGCAGCCTTTTGTAGCCAGTGGCTAATAAAGCTGTTATTTTCTTTCCATTTTGCCAACCTTGGTGGCAATAGAACAATCCAGGCTATGCTTGAGTCATAATAGAATACATGGAATACAGAATGTCTGACCACCAAACTTGAATTCATAAGATTTTTGTAGTAGTTATTGATTTTTTAGACCTTTAGAATGTATTGATTCTGAGACAGACATTTACAATTTTCTGCAATCTGTGTCTATTCCCTGATTGTTCGATGAATCAAAAGTAAATAGGGATGTGTGAGGGTGTATAGTGAGGGAGCAATCTCTCTTGCCACTATTCTAAACATTTCTAAATATATTTTCCTTCAATGATTATACTTATTTATTTGTCTCACGATACTGGCAGTTTAAGTTGACTATATTTCAACTGCTTCTGCAAGCCTCCATCAGGCGATGGTGTAGACTTTCTGTAAAACCATGTTGCTAGCAAAACTTTATCAACTTATTACCATAAGTAAAATTCAAACAGATCTAATTTTTAGTTATTTTCTATTATTTTAGGCAGCATTTTTACTTCCTGTTATGACTGGAATGATGAACGATGGTCTGGTAAGTGGATCCTTTACAGATGTCCAAACACCACAAGCTGTTGTCATTGCGCCCACAAGAGAACTGGCTAATCAGATCTATATGGAAGGTCGCAAGTTTTCCCATAACACTATGCTACGAGCTGTGGTATGCTATGGTGGTGTGTCTGTGGCCCATCAGCAGAGACAAATACAGAATGGCTGTAATCTGCTCGTTGCGACGCCTGGACGGTTGAAACAATTTATTGAAAAAGGAGTGGTAAGCTTGTATTTTTTAATGACAGTTAGATTGAAGTACGCTGAAAGCAATAAAGTGCTACAAGATGTGCAATTTTCTCTGGCAGACAAATTGTTGGTTTTGTGAGTGAAGTTGGGGAATGTAGTTCGATTGGACTACCTATGTACTTGTGATTTCTACTAGATGTTTTACAGCCATCATGATATGATACATAGTCATGTTATGCTTGAGATTCTGTATATTTTGGCAACAAATCTAAGGTAGATTTTGAAATTTGAGATAATTTGTGACCAAAAAGTCAGGATGTCGCAAAGAGAATCTCTAACAGAAAATTAACTTATTTGCTGTGGAATGAAAGGAAGAAACTTTGGGGTGTTGAGGACTGGTGTAACACAATTTGCAGAAATTTTTATCCACTAAAGCTTGGAAGAGCTTTGAGAACAATGAAGGCCAATAGACCCTTTTCCAGTTCCAAATTACTGCTGTGTTCCTTGATTACACTTGACTCATTTGCACAGGATTAGCCTTGCATCAGTGTAAATATTAACAAATAACAATGGTAAAGTAAAGAATGCACAACTTCAACAATACGAACACTTTGAAACTTGACAGACCTTGACTGGAACACATGAATATTTTTCACAAATTGAGGCTAATCCTGAGTAAATGAGTCTGTAATCAAGAAACACAGCGGTAATTTGGAACTCGAAAAGGGTCTATTCTGTAAACAATGTAGATGTGCAGATCTTTTAATAGTATTTCCTCAGAGTGGCTCTTCATCCACTGAGTGGTTTATTTACTATAGGTACATCTTCCTTTGCCTTTCCTAGGTGTCCTTAACAAAAGTGAAGTACCTAATCCTGGATGAGGCAGACAGAATGCTAGACATGGGCTTTGAGCAAGACATCAGAAAGATTGTGGAAACTATGGGATTACCGGACAAAATGAGTCGCCAGACATTGATGTTCAGTGCTACATTCCCTGAGGAAATCCAAACACTGGCACAAGACTTTTTGAATGACTACTTGTTCTTGACAGTCGGTCGTGTAGGAAGTGCAACTACTGATATTGAACAGAATATCGTTGAAGTGTCTGAGTTTGAGAAGAGAGACAAACTAACAGAAATACTTGAAAATGCAGGTTTGTTATAAGAAAATTACTGTCATTCTACTCTTTAACCATGAACACTTGAGTTTATTTTATTTGCATAATTATACTTTTATTTTTTATTTCTCATTCATCATGCATGGTGTGCACAGGCCTTGAAAAGTCCTTACAAATGCATTCGGTACTTGAAAACTCCTTGAATTCTAAAATGTTGATTTTTGTCCTTGAAAAGTCTTGGAATTTTTCTTTTGTCTCCTTGAATAATTCATTTTTATCCTAGAATTTCTTGGGTACTATCTAAAAAATATTTTTTCATCTTTAGAAAGAGGAAAACCTTAGTTAAAATTACAAAAATAATTAATATAATACATAAAACAGTAATTTCCGGTTGTTTTGCGGGTTTTGAGGTATTGTGGGTAATTTTCAGGATGGCATAGTGCTCCTTGAAATTTGGTGATTCAAATACCCCCTATCCAATGCTAAGTCTAAGTAAACACGAGGAGAAGTACTGCATGTTTAAATACAGTTTTTATTTCACTTCACTGGTTCTTTTCTGTCCTTGTAGTCCTTGAAAATGACCATTAAGTCCTTGAAAAGTCCTGGAATTTTTTCTTAAATTACTGTGCAAACCATGACATGTTATCTCCTTGAATAGCTCTTATAGACTTTCAATACATGTAACTCAAATTCTATTGTCTTTGATTCATAATCTGATTGGTTGACAAACTCAAGTGTTCATGGTTAGAATTGAAAGACAGTAAAGCTACAATATTTTCTCAAAGTTAGCTGGGTCTGTAATCAATAGTTATTCAGGGTTCGAACTAACAGGAGTGTTGTATCTTGGGATACTGGTTGCTATTCAACGATACAAATTATAAAAAACAAATGAAAAAGTAGAATAATGGGGAAAACATTTACCATCCTAAAGTTGGTCCAGATGGATAAATAACTGTGCCTATGGTCTGGGTCCATATTTTCCCCTATCCAGAACTTTATTTAACAATTATTCGCCGAAGGCCAAGTGATTATCGGTGGAATATTTACCGAGCTGCGAGTCTTAGAGAGGCAAGGTGAATATTCACCATAATCACTGAGCCAGAGGAGAATAATTGTTTTAGTATAATTTTGGACTTGAATATCAGAGAAAAGATGAAATTCAGGATAAAACAAAAGTTTTAATATTATTTCCAATCTGGAAAAATTTGGAAAACCTTATCGTCTCAGAATTACCGGTTGGTCAACCAATATCATCTTGAGAAACTTTATATTTAATTCTAAAATTATACTAATATATGATATAATATCCAACTTATACCAGCTTGTATGGCTAAAAAGGTCTACTTAGTGGCTTTCTTTAGTTAGTTTTTTGCTAACATTTAAATACTTGTACAGGAACACATCGAACTCTGGTTTTTGTGGAATCTAAACGAGGGGCTGATTTTCTTGCTGTTTTCTTGTCTCAAGAGGGATTTCCTACCACAAGTATCCATGGGTATGTAATAATTTGGTGTTAACTTGTGGATATACGAAGCATAGAAATGAGTTATTGTGAGGGGTCTGAATATGCAAATGCGACACTCACTCGCTAAGATGTTAGCAAATAATCAAACGTTTATCAATCTTCTTATAATACATCATCTGCTTACAAAGGGAACGCAAAACTTACTCTCGAACTTTATACAAATGCAAATTTTTTATCCAATTAAGGGTTGACAAGCTATTTATATCAGGAACTATAATCTCAATGTTTAATGTGGGATGTTGTTTAGACTCATCTGAGCATGCTGACACTATAGCACAGAGCTTGACCTTAGGATTATTCATATCAAAAGAGTCAGGAAAGATTGATGAAGATTGTATCAGATAAAATAAGATAAAAAACAGGCTTGGAGAACAGGGAGCCCAATATCTCAATCTCTAACATTGAAATTTATTAGTTGATTTTATGGAGGAAGGAAAACTGACGTAACCTAGAGAATAACCCTCAATAATTTATACTAATATTAAGCCTTTTTTTTCCCAGTGATCGTCTGCAAAGAGAGCGTGAAGAAGCTTTGGAGGATTTCAGAGAAGGTCGCTGTCCTGTTCTCATAGCAACCAATGTGGCAGCCCGTGGATTGGATATTGATGATGTCAAACACGTGATAAACTTTGACCTCCCAAGTGAAATCGATGAATACGTCCATCGTATCGGAAGGACAGGAAGAATAGGAAACAAGGGAAAATCAACCAGTTTCTTTCTGAGAGGAAGGGATGATAAGATTGCCCGTGGACTGGTTAAAGTTCTCTCTGATGTGAGTACTGCAAGTGTTTTGCCAAAGTTGTTTTGTGAAAGTTTAAATTGAAAATTAAATTGATACCCTGAAACAACCTCTGGGCTGATCTAAAGTCAGGGCATGACTTATTCACAGATTGAATTCTCAAACAACCTCTGGGCTGATTTAAGCCAGGGCAAGTCTAACTCACAGATAGAACCCTGAAACAACCTCTGAGCTGATCTAAGTCAGGGCATGGCTAACTCACAGATTGAATTCTGAAACAACCTATGGGCTGATCTAAGTCAGGGCATGACTAACTCACAGATGGAACCCTGAAACAACCTCTGGGCTGATCTAAGTCAGGTCATGGCTAACTCACAGATTGAACCCTGAAACAACCTCTGGGCTGAACTAAGTCAGGGCATGGCTAACCCGCAGATTACACCCTGAAACAACCTCTGGGCTGAACTAAGTCAGGGCACGGCTAACCCGCAGATTACACCCTGAAACAACCTCTGGGCTGATCTAAGTCAGGGCATGGCTAACCCGCAGATTACACCCTGAAACTACCTTCGTGGCTGATCTAAGTCAGAACACAGCTAACTCAAATTAAATTGGAATTAAGCTTGTTTTGCGTAGGTAGTAGAACTCAGAGGAAAAACCTTTTCTTAAGAGAACCCTATATTTTTTTATTAGGCTAGCCAAGAAGTTCCTGAATGGTTAGAGAGCATTGCCGAGGGTGCCATAGGTACAGATTATGGACCAGCTGGTGGGAGATTTGGTTCCAGAGATACAAGAAAACAGGTATGTCTATCGTCATTAGTGTGGGGAAAACCTCTGGGTTGACCTAAGGTTGTGCATTGCTAGCTCACAGATGAGATTGAACTTTTTGTGTAAGGAGGAAAACCAGAGAACCTGGATAAAAGCAATTGAATCAAGGGAGAGACGTGACAGCTAGACTCTGATCACCACACAGGAAAATGATATATTACCCCCCCACACACACACATACCTATTGCTTTTTTCGATTAACTCGAATTTCTTAGCTGAGATCTGCAAGCTGAAATTTGTTTTTTTTTGCTGCTGTCAATCAAAGCTAATCAGTTGGTACCTTTCATATTTTTGACTCGCTGCAGTGAAAACCAAATTTTAATGGTGCAGCTACTTGGAGTTTGCATGATTATGAAAATAGCAGTATTGTATCGTAACGCTCTAAACACAGGTGAATAAAAAATGTTTATTGAAGTATTATGATCATACGGGTAGATGTAATCCACAAAACGTCAGTCACATCAAACAGTCCTCAGGATTACATCCACCCGGATGATCATAATACTTCGATAAACGAAATTAGCAGTAAATTACATCCTAATTATTATTTATTATTTATTATAGTATGGAAACAGAAACAACGACATGTCCAATGGATTTGACACATCACCTATATCTGCTGGGGTACCTGTGCCTGCAGGAGGAGATGATGACTGGGACTGATAACATATTTCCCAGTAATGCATTGCAGTCAGCATCTTACCCAAGACTGCATTTTATTATACTTATAATTTAAACAAGTTGATGTTACGATTCCAAGAACTTTCTTGGGATATTTAAAGACTTCTAGTTCAATATGCAAGCTTTATTATGCAGATAATTACATATATATTATGATATTGTATTTAGTTATATATATTTTTTATATCAGAACCATTGATAGTAAATGTGGCTAGTTAAAAACAAGATATTGTGAGATAGATTTAGGTTAAATTTGCCCTTCAGAACCTTTCCAACAAACCTTCATTGGAGCTCACATTGAAACAAAAGTTTGAATTTCCGTAAAACTTTACTCTGCTATACAAGGCTTAAATTAACGGCCAGACATGTATCCGACAATATATGCCCATAATTCGTACTCGCCATGTCAAATCTTTGACTTATCGGTCATTTTGACCAGTAATGTTAAACCAGAAACAAGTTATGACAAGGCTAAAACCAATTTGGCCCATCATCATGACCGACGACTTACCCGCCTTAATTTTAAGGCTTGCTATATGAGCTCTAATAGGAGTTTCTCCAAAGGTTCTATAGCTTTACACCACTTTGTGTTACCAGATTTCTGGTTTTTTGGCTTTGGTCAGTTGAAATACTACTAACTTTGCCAAAAATCAAAACTTATCACTAGTTTAAAGTTAGAGTGATTTTCCTCAGACCGTGAAATTGTTGGTATACTAATTGGATTTTTTTAGACCTTGTTTGGCAGTATTGTTTTCATCGTCATCATCATCATGTATGACTGTTTTTTATTTGACTGTTATACTGCACCAACTTTGAGTCTTTCAATTTGCAGCTGCACAAGTTGCTTGATATACTGTGAGGATCAGCTCAATTTGATATATACACTAACTACTAGAAACTGTTTCACATTCTGAGGAAAATAACCACGAAAATAGGTGTAATAGTGCAGCAGAGGTAGGCACTGATAGAACAATATCAGCAACATTCCTAGATCAAGGGCTACATTGCATAACTTTACGTATGAACTGTTCAGTTGGGCATTCCACGTGATGAACAATTTATGCATTGAAATTGTGGTGGAAGATATCAGATATAGAAGACACTCCAATTCTGTTCATTGAATATCCCCTATAAATACAGGGGTGAACTATTTGATGTAGACAATTTTTGAGGATGATAGTTGCCTCTTGGCAAATGTAAAGGACTTCTCTTGCAGTTGGCAAAAGTACAGATTATATCCTACACAAGACTTTATCAACGCTAAATAATTTTTACAAGGGACTACTTCATATGACTACTTCAGCAAAGCTTCAAGTTGGAACTTGATATTAATGGAACTAACAAATAACCAGCTCTAAGTTTATTGGAACCAAGAATGTTTTATATAAAACTGATAAAAAATACTGTTAATAGTTTGAAGATTTTAGAGTCAGATTATCAACCAGCCTAGTCTTATAATATCCTGCAAAGGTAACGTTACAATGCGGTGGTATTGAGGACAGGTGAATGCCTGGAAATGTGGACATTAATTTTGGCATCCTTTTCATCACTGGTGACATATGCTTAAAATGCAACTGCCACTACAACACATCAACATTGAGTTCTGGATTAATTCTACCTCCAAGATGGGTTAAATTAAACTGGAAAGTATGAGGAAAACCTTTAAATGACTTCCTTAAAACTGTACACGTCTGTGATGGCAACATGGACTTCTGTCATTTTTTTCCTGTAAGATGGGAAAGGCCAAAGCATACTTTGGTCAGAGCACTGTCTATTCACGAGGAACATGACAAGATGGACAATAAACGAATCAAACATGTCTTCACTTGTATTCAATACATGGAGGAGCCTTAAAGACTATATTATCCTATTGGACACTGGAGTTGAACTATCACCAATAATTGGACCAAGTTCTTTAGAGAATTTTGAAAGACTAAATCGTTTGTGAACTATTTGAGTGAAACATTAGACTTAAAACTAAAGTGCGAGAAGACATTACGACTTTATGGAAGCTCAACTAAGGAATTGATCATGAACAATGCACTACAAGTTAAAATGTGTAAAATACGAGGTGGACATCTATTGGAATGTTGGCGAACAATTTCTGATCTTGCAACATAACTTTGGTTGATGATGTACAGTTGAACTGACTTGTTCAGAGCTTGCTCTTCGACAGAAGATTCATTCGATTGGATTTTGAAAGACTTACTTCACAAGCTGTTCTAAACAAAACTTCACTCTAATTTTCCATCCCCTCTTGCAAACCATATATCTGTGAAATAGCACACTAAACACTAAACACATATTTCTAAAATAAATAGCACTAAATACTATTTATTTTGCTTTCAATTGTTTCATTGGTGCTATTTTGTACTATGAGCTAGTACTATTTCATGGATATATATAGTTTTTACTTAACTTACAAGTCTAAGTCTTTTTTCATTCTAAATTTGTATTATAACACCATGCATTTTGTTTAGTACAGCATTGAGAGCTTGCCTGATCTGTAAGGCTTGAATAACTCGCTGATGTTTAGTGCTCCAGTTGAGTTAGTTTGTAGATTTTTACAATAAAACCCTTATATAACTTATCTTGCATATACTCGTTACTTAGTTTTGAGTGCATTTGCTTATATTTT
Source organism: Actinia tenebrosa (assembly GCF_029948245.1). Classification (NCBI taxonomy): domain Eukaryota; kingdom Metazoa; phylum Cnidaria; class Anthozoa; order Actiniaria; family Actiniidae; genus Actinia; species Actinia tenebrosa. The sequence goes on from NW_028292581.1 coordinate 15,941,967, forward strand.
CATAAACGTGAATTTGAAAGCTTCACACTGAAATTTGTTTTTTCGCTGTCAATTAAAACTAATCAGTCCATACCTTTCATATTTTTGACTAGAGTGGATGCAATTAAACCGAGAAATAAAATCAAACTAAGAACTAACTAATAGTATCTATTTAGTGACTAATAGTCACTAGAGTGCACGCACTAAAACCGTGAACATTAAATAGTACTAATTAGTACTATTTCATACAGAATCCTTTGTTTTCTATTGTTTAATTATCACTATTTAGTGCTAAAAATTAGTATTTGTTTCACGGATTTAGTGTGAGCACTCTATTACTCAACCAGAACATTTATTAAACAAAAGACACAAATGGTCTCTTGTGTATTTGTTTTGGTATGATGAATGTTCTGGTTGAGTAATAGCAACTATTAGTCACTAAATAGCTACTATTAGTTAGTACTTTGATTTTATTTCACAGTTTAATTGCATCTGCTCTATCGTCAGCAAAAAACCAAAATTCAGCATGCAGCTCACAGCAATAGTTTGCCAATTTTTTTTTTTGTGGCCAAGCTCTAAACTTCACAATATCATTTTTTAATTAGAAAACCTGAAATTATGCTCCCAGGTATTTGATAATATATAGCAAAACAGTCACATTTTCTATATTTTATTTGTAAAACATACCATTTCAAATTTAAAGTATTATTTAGTGAAAAAATTGATTTCTGTTCATTGGTATTATGTCACTGATGCATATTCCAGCAACAAACAAAAAAAAAAAAAATTGTGTTCTGATATAGCATGTGCACTGTAACCTTGGTTCACAATCATTGTCAAGTTTAAAACAGGACATAAATATAGACTAGGTGAGACTGAAATGGTATATGGGAAGTACATTAATACATTTTGTGAAGGACTTTTTTACTTGTTTTCTGACTTTAAGTTTTTACAGTCAGACTAACCAAGAAATTGCTTTATAAACATTACTCCACAGAGGCTTTTAACACATGTTTGATGTTGACTGTGTGCCTCATAAATATGCCTCAAAGGATAATCGTCATTTTCCCAGAATACCTTTTGGTCTCTGCTAGAGTACAAACACTAAAAGTGTGCAACACTTTGCACTATTTAGAAGTAAATAGTGCTAATTAAACAATAGAAAACAATAGGATTAGCAGTATTTAGTGGTATTTATGTTGCACACTTATAGAATGATTTTCACATGACCGTGAAAGAAAATAGACCATTTAGTTTGTAATAGTTGATAAAGAACAAAAGAAAATCATTGGTTTAGAGTCTACTACTAACTATTAGTTTGCCTATTCTTTCACGATCATATGAAAATCACTCTAGTGTTTGTACTCTACTATCAAGTTCCATGTTTTGAACTCAAAAAAGATTTTGTTTAAATTGGGTTTATGTCAACTTGTTTAATCCCACGACCATTCGAAGTTCTCATTCCAATGCTGTGGCATATTGCTTGAGATTTATCATCGATGCAATCACTGACTGATTATTTTACATAAAAAGGGGGAGGGGTGGGTGTGGTGCGGATCCACAGGCAGCCCAATTTCAATTATTCAAACTAAAATTTCAATTAAAAACACCCATATCTCTGTGTTTAAAATATTCAAACAATTATAAAATTCGGAGCCTCTCCTAAGGAATTTATTAGGAGATTCGAATTAATTGATTCACTCAGTTCAAAATCAAAAAATTGTGCCGATTTTTTTCATGCGGTTAGAGGTACCATGAAGACTTTATCTTCAGGTCTGACGTCCTTGGCTCTTATTCTTTCTCTGTCAGAAAAGGAAGAGAGATAAGTATTGTCAGGGTATTTGCGAATTTTGGCGGGAATATGACGTTACAACTTTGGCGCAATTTTGGCGGGAATATGACGTTACAAATTTGGCGCAATTGTGGCTGGAATATGACGTTACAAATTTGGCACAATTTTGGCGGGAATATGACGTTACAAACTTTGCGCAAAAAAAATTCAAGTTCCCTCTTAGAAAAAAATGAGCGTATCTTTCAAAAGAACTTGAGATGGTCTAAAAATCAAAGAGCGATTGGATCAAAATATGTGACTTAAAAAATCATTGATTTCCGTTATTTTGTCGCTAAAAGTAAAGGAAAATCGCAGGACAAAATGGTGGGGAAAATAACAAAATAGCAGGGGAAAAACAAATAAAAAGAAAGACAAAACCATATACACGCATAAAGAATACACCGTTTTCGAGTTCCAAATTACCGCTGTGTTCCTTGATTACAGACTTATTCGACTCAGGGTTAGCCTCGTATCAGTGTCTAAATAGTCACAAATACCAACGGTAAAGTGAAGAATAAACCATATCAACAATAAAAAACACTTTGAAATTCCACGGATCTTCACTGAACCACATGAATATTCTAGCCCTGAGCAACAGAGAACTCGAAAATGGTGACATAGTGTACAGTCCTTTGAATAAACGTTGTCGTTGATCGGATCATCCCTACGCGCCTAGACCGGAAAGGATAACGAGTAAATTACCCAGAACTTGCGTCATCCAAACTGCTCGCCAGTTTAAATCTTCGCCGTATGCTCGAGCATGGTTTCAGCAAATTCAATGGGATCGAAAAAGCGAGCTAAAGAAGTGTTAGATAACATATGCGGCAGCTAGTAACTGTGAATTAATCATCCCCATGATCCTTTTCGGTCTAGGCGCGTAGGGATGAAGCCGATCAAACGACAACGTTTAGTCAAAGGACTGTATAGACGCTCACGGTTACAATAACTTACTTCATGTATTTGTCTCGTAGAAGATCTGATCTCTTCGTCTTTGAGTCAAATGCGCTTTGATGTCCATTTGCGTGCTGAGCTTCGTCGTATTTACTCACGGTGTATCGGCCAGGACCAACTGGGTTCTTAAAGACAATTAGAAAATGATTGTTATACATATCGCCACCTAAATGGTTGGGAGCGCGTGGTTTATTAGAGTACACAGCATCGCGCGCACTTTGTATTTTGTCATTAATGTACAAAATAACGTGGCTGCTGAAATTTAAATTTTATACATATATTCAAAACTAAATATTTTGCTTCCTGTTCTGTGTGGAATTATAAAATACTTCAAGGGGGATTGGCAGAACACTCGTGAACACTACGCGTCTTGCTTTTCCCAAAACTTCTCATTAATCTTGAGAATAATAATCTTGTTTGAGTTGTATCGATATTCATGTGTCTTCTCATGCGCAACCACTAAGCAAAGAAATGATACTCTAGGGAATGACACGTGCCCTGTAATGGGAAAATATTACACCCAAAGTAGAGATTTATTTGGTGGATACTAGAGAGTTTTAGATTTTCGTTCACGGCAAACGTGAAACGTCAGTTGACCAGTAAAAAATTCTTTTAAATTACTGAAAAAGAATCGCAAAAAAGTCCAAGTAGTAGAAAAACAAAAGAGTATTTGCGCTTGGTGAGAAGGTTTGTAAAAGATAAAGTAAAATACAGGAAAACTATGAAAACGTGGTCACGTTTGCCGTTTGCGGGGAGAAAAAAAAGTCAATCTAAAACTCTCTACTAATTAGCAAACAACCCCTCACCGCCACCGCCCTCCACCCATACCTCCCCCCTGCAGGCTCTCCCTTTTCGCAGTCCCTGTTCTAACTTACATAACTTCCAAGGAAGAATCTCCTGGCGTGCTTGTTCATACGCTCAGCTGATGAACCAAATGGTGGTCTCCTGGATGGTTCAGGCTTTGTAAGCTTTGCAGGTGTATATGCTCCGGGACCGGGGTCACTCTATGGCGGGATAAGAATAAAATACGATGATAAGGCAATATTGTCCAGGGGCTTACAGTCAAGGAGGACGCCAAGTCAGAAAGTAAGCAAAATAATGGAAGCTGTAGAGCGTTTTCGCGTGACGTCACCAAAACAATACATTTTCTATCCTCCAGGAATTGAACTCTATTTTTATACAAATACTGTGCAGAAAGTTTCTATTGTTTATGGCTGCCTTCTCACGTGAGTGAAAACGCTCTATAACGAAGGGAATTACTCTGCATACAAAAATAAAAGTGCTAAGTTATGAAAGCCTATTTTGTCAAACTAAAAACACATTATTGATTTTTTTTATTGATTTATCTTACCGGATCTCTAGGACACTGACTCAGCGTACAGCAGTATATTCTCTCTTTAGGGAAGTCAGGAAATCGTTCAACCTTTAGGAATCTTCCATGCCTCGTTTTATGTTCACCCGTATTTCCTTCTAAAAAGGACCTCAGGTCGTACTCTCCTGGCCCTAATTTCTGTTTTACCTGCAGAAAATATAATTGACAATCAGAAAATTGAATTGGCTCTTTTTGCTCCTTGGGCTTCCTGTGGCGATGACAAAAAGACGTCCCCACTCCTCCTCCCAGTTCTTCTCTGCCATAAAATTTAATACAGGGATCCCAACAGAGAATATAGTATATATGGAGTAGCCAGCGGAGGCAGCATAGGGCGCAATACCCATCCAAAGATATGACCGAATGCGCGATAAATTAGAGCTGAAAATAAAATTAGGTAATCATGGATACAAGGTTACCTTGGTTACCTTGTAACGAGGTGTATTGCATAGACATTACTGGGAATTTTTGAGGTACATCCGGGACCTCAGTGACATATTTTCCATATCTTCACTAGTGAAACTATCGATGACGTCTTTTCCAATGTTTTCAACAAGTTTTTTTTTTTGTGAATGTGCATATGTCGACATAAAAATAAAGAAATACACGTTGGTTTGAAGATATGAAGTTTTCTTCTTGTGTTGAAAAAAATTTCACTCGTTCGCTGCGCTCTAGCTCATTAAGGTGGCTCGACCCCCTCACGCTTGACCGCTACCTTCCACTTTTGGAACGCTAGTGCATAAACGTCTTTTAACCTATTACAAATCTTTTTTGCACATAAGTCACATAAAGATTGAATTAATGTTTGATGCAGTTTTTTATGAGATCGGACGTCATAACACGTGATTATGATGAAATATTTGATTTCGTTTAGAAAATAAATTTAGCCTTGCAGAGCGTTCAACACTAAAATGCTTCGTACCACATTATTATATACTAGATGCCTCCATTGGTGGGGATTTTCGAAAAAATCTATCTAGCTAATTATGAGATATTTGAGATTATTTAAATATAGTGCATAATCCACTTCAAAACTAAACAATGGATTTCATACGGCCGAAATTAATATTTCAGAGCTATATATTCACAAAAGTTATTGCTCATTTAGTTTTACTCTGTGTCTAGTTTTAAAAGGAACATTTTGAAGGTAATCGACTTATGCGATTTTGTGAAAACGTATAGTGCAGAAGACAGGGTAAACATTTGATGCGCACTTTTCATCGCAGTTTTCTAGTCAATCTTGCTAGATCTTCCATTATTTTAAAATTCGCTGATCATTTCTCTCAAAATTACGTCAGGATACAAATTTGAACTTAAACTAATATTACACAAAATTGCAAGACTATTGAACTCATTTAAAGCGATCTAAAGCGAACGAGAAATACAGAAAACATTGATCGTTTCCCAACGATTTGATGCTCTGGGAATTCTATTGTTTGCTAATGATCATAACACCAAATTCTTTCGCTACATGCACGGTCTGATCTGATCTCGCTTGGCTGCTTTCCGATTTACTCCCGAAGTATGCTTCTTTATCTAAACTCAAAAGTCTTGCTCGCTTCTTTCTTGAAGTTTTAATTTGAGGCATGTTCGCCGATTCTATTCACTCACACTGACAAAGTACATCATGACAAACGTCCCACGTTTGAATAAAAAAAACAACTGTTTGTTACCAAACTTCGGGGGTAAATCGGAAAGCAGCCAAGCGAGATGACACCGTGCATGGTGCGAAAGAATTTGATGTTATGATCATTAGCAAACAATAGAATTCCCAGAGCATCAAATCGTTGGGAAACGATCAATGTTTTCTGTATTTCTCGTTCGCTTTAGATCGCTTTAAATGAGTTCAATAGTCTTGCAATTTTGTGTAATATTAGTTTAAGTTCAAATTTGTATCCTGACGTAATTTTGAGAGAAATGATCAGCGAATTTTAAAATAATGGAAGATCTAGCAAGATTGACTAGAAAACTGCGATGAAAAGTGCGCATCAAATGTTTACCCTGTCTTCTGCACTATACGTTTTCACAAAATCGCATAAGTCGATTACCTTCAAAATGTTCCTTTTAAAACTAGACACAGAGTAAAACTAAATGAGCAATAACTTTTGTGAATATATAGCTCTGAAATATTAATTTCGGCCGTATGAAATCCATTGTTTAGTTTTGAAGTGGATTATGCACTATATTTAAATAATCTCAAATATCTCATAATTAGCTAGATAGATTTTTTCGAAAATCCCCACAAATGGAGGCATCCAGTATATAATTATGTGGTACGAAGCATTTTAGTGTTGAACGCTCTGCAAGGCTAAATTTATTTTCTAAACGAAAACAAATATTTCATCATAATCACGTATTATGACGTCCGATCTCACTAAAAATTGCATCAAATATTAATTCAATCTTTATGTGACTTATGTGCAAAAAAGATTTGCAATCGGATAAAAGACGTTTATGCACTAGCGTTCCAAAAGTGGAAGGTAGCGGTCAAGCGTGAGGGGGTCGAGCCACCTTAAATACTTTCATCCCGGAAGAACACCTTCATATCTTCGCGCCACCGTGTAATTATACTCCTTATAGCTAGCCCTACGGCCTAGGACGATGAAGAAGCGTATATTCTTTTACAGATAATGTACATATGTAAATAATAAAAGTTAACTTTATGTACTTACTGGTGTAGCAAAGTAGCCGACTGTGACTGGCTTGTTTCTCTCTCCAGTGAATAGATCATAAGGTCCTCGTTCGCTTACAACTCGTGCTGCTAGTTCATCGGTAAAACTATTCATTTCATATTGGCCTGGGCAAAGGTGACTACCCTGGAGAGAACAAAATGAGTGTAGATATGAGTACTAGAATCGAGAGTGATCTGGCGTTATAACACTCGCTTCTCATCCCTGGGATCTCGGGTGCGATTCCTGGAGTAGGAGAGTTTTTTCTCCGGATTTTCCGGTTTTCTCCCTCCAAAAACAAGCTTTACGTAATTCTAATTCGATATATGGGTCAGCCGTGTCCTGACTTAGTTTAGCCCAGAGGTTGTTTCAGAGTTTGATCTTCATTTGAGTTAGCTATGCCTGACTTATAAGAACAAGCGTAATAAGTAAATTACGAGCCTTGTATGAAACGACACGGCTTACCGCCTCATCTATTATGCCCTGACTTAGATCAGTCCAGAGGTTGTTTTAAGCTTAAGACACACGGTGCAACATTGCACGCAACACTGCACGCAACAGGACTGTTGCAGCGTGTCTACCCCTGAAACTTGTTGTACGCAAAATTGCATGCAAGAAATCTGAAGTTGAATCGCTCTCTACTCTTGCAACATTGCGCGCAACAAATTTCATCGCGTGAACATGGCTGCAACATTTTGAAAATTCTAGCCAATCAGCTTTCACCAAATTTACAACCGCTGACTAAATATCTTAACATAGCAGGCTGACACAAGCGATGTTGTGGCAACGTGTGTCACCCCGGTTCAAATTTGTTGCGTGCAATGTTGCGTGAAATGTTGCGTGAAATGTTGCGTGTAATGTTGCTCTGTGTGTCTGGACCAAGGTTCGATCTGAGAGTTAGCTGTGTCCTGTTAAACGCATAGGTTGTTTCATGTTCAATTAGTGAGTTAGCCGTGCACTCGGGTAGATCATTCCAGAGGTTGTTTAAGGTTATCGATAACATCAGTTTGATATGAAAATACAAGTGTACTAACCACTTCCGGTAACTGGCGTGTGTTAGATTTTCCTGAATCCATCATTCCAACGTTGCTTGCAGAAAGAGTTTGCTTGTCTTCGATGACAGCGCTTGGTATGCCTCCCTTGCCGTACGTTCCAGGACCAGGAACGCCATTCTGAAGTAGACAAAAAACCCGCTGTTACCAAGAGGGTATTAGACAGATTTGGAAAAGACGAGCCGTTGACTTTTTTTGCGCTTGGCGTAAACGTTCAAACTGGTCTTTCTGACACAAACGTGGCGGGAAAATTTTACTTCCGGTATAATAATGAATATTCTCAGTCATCCAGTTGGTAAATATGTAGAAGAAAGTTTGAATCACGTACTGTTGGTTTTCTTCATTCAGTTCAATGAAACGTCAACATATTTTTGTTTCAAGTTATATTCAGTACGTGATTCAAACTTTCTTCCATTTGCTTCCTGTGCATAGCACACGCGTCAAGCCACTCAAAAGAGCGGGAAAAGCTTATAGGAAAGAGCGGGAAACCTAGACTAGTCAGAAATAAATCACGTGTTTACGTTACATTTTAATTGGGAATAAATATTCTGTATTATTAATGAATTTTATTATTTTAAAGACATTATTATGTTACTTACGTTAGCAACATCTTCAAATCGTGCAGCTCTCGTCTCACAGAATCCCCGTGTACTACCGGGTTTTTCTGACCCATGTTCTATGAAGTCTTTGATGTTATATGTCCCTGGACCAAGCAGCCGTTTCTGGTAAAAAAAAAAACAGAAACAGGACAAACAGAATTAAAACTTGGTCTTTTATTATGTACGACAATCATACGCTTTTGGCTTGTATTGTAAACACTAAATAGACCCCTTGTATTACGTCGGAATTCGGGCTCAATTTGGAGGATATAACAATAGGTTTCCAATTCTCATGAGATTGTAATTCTTTTGTTTTGTCCTACGAATTGAGCTGCAGGGGTCTATGCATGTCACATTACTAACTCTATATTAACCACGCAAATTGCGCTCGCTCTGATTGGTAGAAAACAGACGAAATAAAAACGAGGGCGCGTGCTGTGTGCGGTTATAAAGCACGCGAGGATTGGCAGAACACGCCAATCTGTGTCACACCCGTGTTCGTCCTGTGAGCTTTTCACAGTCATACGAAAACTGCTCTAACGGAACACAGAACAGCAGGCTGTTTAATTTGTTTAAAAATTTCAAATAATATAAAAAAAGCGATTATTTTGGATAAGAATGACAAAAAATAAATTGCACACGCGTGCAGTGTGTTCTTATATAGCCTGCTCAACCAACCAATCAAAAAGTCAGGATTGCTTTTCTTTATTACAAACCTGTAGCTGTTTCTTTTTCCACTGTTCCTTATAAAGTAAGTGTGGGATTCTCGCCATCTTTGAAGTTTCGTACGCCCTTTCCCAACCTTGTTCAAGAACAAAAACGTGCAGTGAACACTTGGCACTTGGTAATAGATTTTCTCACGGAGGAAAAAAAAACAAAAAAACAAAAGGAAAAAAAAGAGTGTCGGTAATACTGAGGGGGGCCCAATAGTCCCTTTCAGGATTCCCTGCGCCATCTTGAAAGGTAGCCGTGTCTTTGCATCGAAGCGAACGAACGGTGAGCTTGCAATGATAGAGACCTTTTTTAAACACCTTGGACAATTATTCACATGTAAGAAGAATATCAATTATTCATATGTAAGAATATATATATATAAATAAGAAGATCCAGGGACTGCAGAGCACTCTAAAGAAGTAGGGGTGGGCTAATATTCAAAAATATAAAAAACTAATACCTTTACCGACACAGTCCCTGAGATCACCCTCCCCACCCCAGTGTTCTTCAAGACTTTGTTACCTGGTCCAGCAGCTCTTTCATGGACACTCTTGGAACTAAATCCACCAACATCAATGTTATATGATCCTGGTCCTAGCTTACATCTCTAAAAGTTATATTGAAGATTGCAGAATTACTTTTTGATTTTAATAAAAGACCTTGATGGTATTTGTTGCAGGGGGGTGAGGTGAGTATGAGGAGAGTAACCGCCAGCTTTTTTCTTTATGGAATTTCATGAATTGGTGGAAGAGGCAGTGGTCCCTTCTTCTAGGCTGAAACATTATGGATAGCATTAACCCCTGAAGTTACATATACAGGTAGCCCAAGCATAGAGTTAGTAGGCTGTCATGTCATCCATTTTTAAGAGGTATAGGATTTTTTAGAATTAAAATAAAAAAGTCTTGAAAAATAAACCTTAACTTGGAAAAGACCCAGATGTTGTAGCCTGCTATGTTTGTGTGATTTACATAATGTTCTATTTATAAGGGAATGATCATTTATTATGTCCTGGGGGGCAGGTGAATTTGCAGGGGGGGGGGGGGGTACCCCTTTCAAAATGAGTGGGGGACAGCATTAGGCATTACTTTGTCACAAATTCAGCATTGAATATGCAATTTGCCAAGTTTAACTTCTTGAAAGAATGTCTGGGATTCTCACAACTACACTGAATTACAGAAACATATCTACTTTAACTACTTACATAGTCCTCCATGCTTCTTTTGTCATACCCAATTTGAGTAAAACTTCCTGGAGTCTTGCTTTTGGGGTGGATTGAAGAAACATTAAACCTACAAGAAAGCAAAAAAAAACCAATATAAACTCATCATAAATTGAACTTCAAAAAAACTTTAAAAATGTTAAAAATTTCATATGTTTGTTTCAAAGTATTTAAAACCTGCTTGTAAAATATGCAGACCACATATTTTGGGTCAGTGTAGGCCTCTAGAACTGTGTATAAATAGACATAATTTATTCCAGTTTCTTAAAGACATTAAGGGTGTTTATGTCATTGATCTTAGCCCTGTCCGTTGTTTGTGCTGATTTTTCTAAATGAGGTTTTGTTTGAAGTGTTAATAACTTGAGGCATGATATTCTACCCGCAAAAATATATCAGTGCCTTTTTATTAATCACTTTATCTTTTTAAACCACTGGATCATAGGGGCCAGTGATTGGGGAAAGTAAAGGGGGAGGGGGTGGAAGGAGTGAGTCTTGAGTTGGGCTATCTTGGGTTTTACAACTACCTCTATTTAAATCCAAAATATATCTTCCACAAAATGGAGGGGAAGCTTCAACCCCTCCTTATAAAAACAACATCCTCCATGCTTTGTTTCCTCCCAAAATGCTCTTTTCTTTCCCAAATCCCCACCCCTCCCCCCCAAAGGCATCCTGCATGCTGCTTCCCCCCAAAAAACATCATTGCCCTACCGTTTCTACCCCTGAAAATCGACTCTAAAAACAGTAATGTCATCCTTCCATCTACCTCCCCAAAAATTCCTCTTTGTACTACCTCAGCCTCCCTTCCCCCAAAACAACTTTGTCAAACCTCCTCCCCTCCCCATACATTTTTCTTCCTATCTTTTCCTCATCCTCATTCCCCATCAACGCATAAAGCTATGCACATAGGCTAATCTCTTAAAAACATTTATCTAGTACTGAAATATTGACAATCCTAACAATGTCAATAATAACAGATTTTTTTTCTCAAATTTCTTTACCTTTCGAAAATTTTTTTATGATATTGAGAGAGCATTTGAATTTTGTTGTTTATCTTACCCCATTAATGGCGTTACGTAAACAGTCATTTCAAATGCGTTAATGACATTTTATATCCGGAACTACAAAAATGGCTTTGAAATTCTTTATCTTTCTAATATTTCTAAACAAAAGGCTCAAATCCATGCTAATCAATTGTTGTGCAAATGATGGTTTTTGTCTTGTATTCTTAAATCAAAACCACGCTGGTGATAGAACCTAGAATCTTTTATTTGGAAAAGGAGAATTTTTTAGGCCTTAAATAAAATAATCTTTTTAGTAAGCCGTAATATTTGCGGTAAAATAATTCTGTAACACAATCTTTATTCTATAAACATGACACAATCGCTAAGGGAGTTTTTCTCTTTACTAAAAATCATCTTAAATTCTTTTTTTTTTTTAACTAAAATCTAAATCTACAGAGGTTAGCTAAATGTCTATTTATTGTGATGAAAATCGGTTTTAATTTTTGCGACCGGTCACGCGTCGTTGTTACGGAATGCGCTACTCGGCAACGCGTAGAAGAGCTGTCAAACATGATCACAAAACATAAAATATCTTTAATCATTCCTCTTAGGAATTAATAATCTCATAAGTGATACCAAGAGAAATGATATTCAATTGATTAGGAATGAGTGAGCATTAAAGAGTGGGAGAGAAAACTCACACAGGGTTGAGATATTACAATACGGTAAGCTATGAAGTCAAAGCGTTGTACAAAAGCCAAAAGTCCTATCTTACCTTGTGGTTTGCACCCCAAAAGGAGCCCCAGAGAACTTCTTCTGAGTCATCTCGAGGTAATTTCAACCTCCAAAGATTACTACTTTAGAGTAATATCATTATTATATTACCAATATTGGCAGGCGTGAAGCTTCATTGAAACTTATAGTTGTCAGGCTTCTCTATCCCTTGTTACCTAGCAACGCAATAAGACCGTGGAAGAATAAGCAGGAGGGACTTTATTTACAAACAATTTCTTATCGACAAACAAATATTGTCCCTAAAATAATATTAAATTCATTAGAAATTTTAACTTTTCTAAGGCGTTTTCGATAGTAAAAATGTTAATTTGATGTTTTTTAAAATTGCAATTCTAGCTTTTTGGTATAAAAAAAAAGTTGACTAAGATTTCACGCCCAGGACCTATGTTATATGGCCCCAGGGAGCGTTACTGCTCAGAACAACGATCAAAAAATATTAAATTCCAAATTTCCAAAAAGTCATTTGATAAAATAAGTATTATTTTTAAATACGTAATGATTAATTTTGATATTTTTTTAATCAATGTTTTTTATTATTTAAAAAATTGACTCTTAAGAATTCACGTATAGCACCTATAGTATATAGACCCTGAAGGGACGTTATATCAGAACAACAATCAAAATGGCGGCTGATGCTTCGGCTTTCAACAAAAAAGCAAAATCGCCTTCAAAAGCCGGCCACCAGTTTAGTTTTCTTCGCCAAAAGGCTCCAGAAGATAAAGAAGGAGACGATGAAGATGATGATGATTTGTTTGACAGTGAAAAACTTAAGACTCGCTTGATGTCGGCCTGGAATAACATGAGATATGGTAAAAATATGCTCTCAATTTTGCTTCCTTGGTCTCCTTCCTTTAAGCTTAAATATTTATTCATCTACTTTACTCTCAAATCCTTATGTCTTAAACATGGGTAACTCTTTCCTTTGATTTTAAAATAATGAATATAACTTTTTCCATTTTTGTGAAAGATTTAAGCTTACATAGACTTCTGAATTTTAGTATTTTGGATTACGCTTCAACATGTAAATATTTGATTCCTTGTTGTAATAATTAAAATATCTTCCAAGCGTAAATAGATATAGGTGTGTACAATCGAAAGTTACTTTTTTGCCTTTTCCTCATTCAACTTTCACAGTTCTATTAAAAAAGGATTATTCCTCATTTATATAACTTAAATGGCTAATAACACAGATTTATAGAAAATAATCAAATCAAATTTTCTTGAGAAAATCTGCGATTTCTTGTCTTTTCATGTTGGCCTTGTATTCAAAGATAATTTTGAAATGGGACAATTTGGACTCATTTGTTAATTGCATTTTAAAAATCATTTTATTATTATTTTGATTTGTAGGTCTTTCCATTCCATCGAAATCAACATTCAATGAAGATTCGCCAATTTGGCTTCTTGGACGTTGTTATCATGCAAAGAACTATGGTTAGTGAGGTTTTTGTGTGTGTAATAACGGACCAGGGGGGGGGGATTGGGGGTGGAGGAGAAAATGTTTTTGATCATGAAAAAAATTTTCCAGGCCCCAAACTAATAGCATTAATTTTTTTCAGGTACCCTCCTTCAATTGTTATAAAATCCTCCCAATCCTCCTTTTGACTTTTCAAGGACCCCCCATGTTCCACTAAAAAGAATTTGAGGACTCCCATTTTCTCCTCCACCCCCCCTCCCCCCCCCCCTCCCCCCCTTCCCCCCACATCAACGTAAATATGGTCCCTAAGCATGCAGTATTTGCAAGTGCAATATAATAATAATAATAAATGTGTTCTCATATAGCGCATTATAGACTCTCAATGCGCTTTACAAATATTACAATGAAATGTTAAGTGAAAAAATAGATTAAAGTTACAAATTGAACAAAAATGTTTTTAGTTTTCTCTTGAATATTTCCAAAGACTGCGTTGTTTTTATGTCTGGTGGTAAACGGTTCCATAGTCTGGGCGCTGCTACGGCAAAGCTACGCACACCATATGACTTAGTACGATATGGAGGTTGTTTTAAAATTACTCCTTGTGTGGCACTCCTTAGCTTACGAGTAGGTTGTTGTATTTTGAGAATATCACTTATATAGGTTGGAGCGATACCGTTTATAGCTTTGTATGTGACCGTTAAAAGCTTAAATTCAATTCTTTTGGCAACGTTCAACTAATGAAGACGATTGAGTATAGGTGTTATGTGTTGAAATTTCTTTGCTCTGATGGTAATGCGAGCAGCTGCATTTAATATACGTTACAATTTGTCAAGTTGCTTCATCGGAATATGCATGGATAATGCAATATATATTGAATTTGCAGGAGTATTACATTTTGTTTTCCATTGATATCAATTTATATTGATATGATTGCATTTTGTGTAATCATACAGGTATTGCATTTTGTATTGCATTGATCGGTATTGTATATTGCTATAGCTTAGGTATTGGATTTTTGTATAATTTGCATCAGTATCACAAGTTGGTTTACAACACATATAAATATTGCACTGACATTGCATGTCTTGCACCAGTATCACTTTATCAGTATTGCATTGGCATATTGCATGTATTGCAACAGTAGTATCACTTATCATTTAATTCTGCAACTTTTAGAACGTGTGTAATATTGGAAAAGACCATGCCTGATACGAGACGGTATAAGCACTTGTCATCTGCTTGCGATTGGGTACCATACAGTTTAGAAGGAGTTTGAGCATTTGTTTGCAGAATTAAATAACAAACACCTTATCAGTTGGCTAAGCATCTGATACAGCTGTCCATTTTTACTCGTCACTTGTATTATTGCTTGCCTAAAGGCTTGCAAAAATACTCCGTGACTCGTAAAAATGCACTGCCGTATCAGGTGCTTAGCCAACTGATAAACTCTATTGTCATTGCATGAGTATTGTGTTTACTGCATTGGTATCACGATTTGGTATTGCATCTCAAGCATTACTAATATATAAAGCAATAATACTCAAGAGAATGACACTCGATCTAAAAATTGTTTATATTAATTTTACAGAATTTTGCACTTCAGAGACAAAAGAACGATGTAAAATCCTGAGTATGGATGAGTTTAAGCAACACTTTATGTCTCTAATATGGCTTACATACAGAAGGGAGTTCACCCAGCTGAATGGTTCAACCTTGACGTCAGACTGTGGGTGGGGTTGTATGCTGAGAAGTGGACAAATGATGCTAGCATCAGGACTAATATTTCATTTTCTTAAAAAAGGTATAATAATATGGGACTTAAGACAATAGCCGGTCAGTCACTTGTCATCACTGGACAGTCACTGGGCAGTCACTGGCCAGCCACTGGTCATCACCTGCCAGTCACTGGTCATCACTGGCCAGTCACTGGTCACCACTGGTTAGTCACTGGTCATCACTGGTCAGTCACTGGTCAACACTGGTCAGTCACTGGTCATCGCCAGTCAGTCACTAGTTGGTCATCACTGGCCAGTCACTGGTCATCAATAGTCAGTCACTGGTCATCACTGGTCAGTCACTGGTCATCACCGGTCAGTCACAAAGCTACACAAAGCTGTGGTTAACTCTGAGAACAGAGAACTTGAAACTGGAGAATTTTATCATTCTCATCCTTTATGCTTCACATGTCAACACTGCTCAATCTGGTTTTATTACTTTCTAGTTTTGTTTTGTTCTTAAATGCGGGTCAAATAGATAGAGAGAGCAGATTGATTATTTGTGATATTTCGTTACTTAATGATTCTTAGTTCCTGCTGTTCCTATTTGAAATTCTTTTGCAGACTGGAGAGTAACTGGACGATGCAATTCAACAGAACAAGATCACTACTACAGAAATGTATGTTTTAATGCAGGGCTAGAAATGAAGGCCACTACTAAAATATTATAAACTAAATTATGATTATGAGACGACAATATCCCAAAATATTGACGGCTAGTTTGAAGAAAATATATTCGGTATTGGGTGGAGTCGTGAATAATTGACAGCTAGAGCTGCTTCGCGACTTAGCGCAATACCAAATATATCTTCTCCCAACTAGCCATCAATATTTTCGGGGTATTGTCGTCTCAAAATCGTAATTAGTTTTGTATTGCGATTCTAAAGAATTTAACATGGGAGAAAGAAAAAAAACTGACCAATTTTTGTTGATTAAAAGCGAAATTCTCCTTACATGCATGGGCTATGGCGCAACCAACAAGCGTAAAAATTTGACGTGCGTTCGCTCAAGCTTTCCTTTTCACTGGGCGTTTACCAATCAGAATCCTTAATTTTGAAACAACAATACCACAAAATATTGTCGTCTCAAAAATATAAAAAACTATTTAGTGAATCGCAATACTACGTTGAATGGGATGTACATTTTTGAAATACATTTTCCATACCTGAAAGTTGAAATACAGATACACTTTGCCTTTATGATAGCATCGTCTCTAGTCAGTCTATGTTACTATCGTTATCATCTTCATCTCAAATCAGAAGTTGCATTAAAACATAAATTTACTGTACATGTTCTACAGATCTTGCGATTCTTTGGTGATCATGATGACGAGGAAAGAAGTCCCTTTTCCCTTCATCGTCTGGTTCTGTTTGGTCAACATGCTGGCAAGCAGGCTGGAGACTGGTATGGCCCTTCATCTGTGGCTCATATTTTGAAGTAAGAATTAAAAAGTGTTCATATAAAAACTTAAAATTTGTTGATACCCTGAAGCAATCTCTCGGCTGATCAATCTAGTAAGGGCATGGCTAACTCAAAAATCAAACCCTGAAACAACCTCTGGGCTGATCTAAGTCAGGGCATGGCTAACTCAAAAATCAAACCCTGAAACAACCTCTGGGCTGATCTAAGTCAGGGCATGGCTAACTCACAGATTGACCCCTGAAACAACCTCTAGGTCGATCTAAGTTAAGGCACAGCTAACTCACAGATCAAACCCTGAGACAACCTCTGGGCTGATCAAAGTCAGGGCACGGCCAACTCAGAAATTGAATTGGGAATTAGCTCGTTAGGTTTGTAAAGTGTGCATGCTAACATTGACGTTGATGTTTTAGAAAAGCAATGGATACTGCTACCCATCCACTTCTTCACGATATCAACATTTATGTTGCTCAGGACTGCACAGGTAGGTTACTATGGAAACAGCTATATTCTTGGGTTAATCATGTTAAGTCATAGCTTGAATCTGAAAGTTTCAGAAAATATCCAATACCCCACCAAAGAGTGAATTTGTAAAAGGACCCACCTACAGTACCTCCAGGAACTTCCAATTTTCTTCCATACAAACTCTGTAATTTCGTTCTTTCTCTGAACCCCCTTGTCTCCAATTTCCTTCATATTTCCTACCAGATATGTTCTAGAATTACACAATGATGGTTGACGATAATACAAAACCTACAGTACTTCATTCATCTTCCCTAGCTTTCCTTGTTGGAACACTAACTTGGCTGCGGTTTCATTGTTATTTATATCTCAAGGGATTTTAATTTGAGCCATATAGTTGCACCCCAAGAATTGATCTTGAACCCTTGAAAGGAATTTATGAGTCAATACTGAGAGAGAAAACAAAGTTCGTTGATGATTCTTGTTTTACTCCTTTCTTTCAGTATATAAAGAAGAAGTAGAATATGTATGTACAAACTGCAGGATGCATCAGGGCAAATGTAATCGTAATGGTGAATGGCAGTCTGTTATTATTCTTGTTCCAGTCAGATTAGGTGGAGAAGCTATGAATTCGATTTATATTCCATGTGTTAAGGTAAGGAAACTTCTACTTCACACACCTTCATTTATTTCAAAAACGTAAGTTCTCTTGTAGTCTACTTTCCCTGCTAGCAGAGCCTATTTTCCTTTTGTTTTGGTTGAGACAGAAAAATAGACTCTGCCGATGTAGGACGTTATTTCTGTCGCGCATGCGTGGCGTAACTTAGCAACGCTGTCATGATTTTGACAGCCGCTCTCGTCATACAATGTTTGGCGCCACGGTGTGTTACATTTGCTCATGTGCACTACATGTAATTGGTTAAAAACCGGTTTTAAAACTGGTTTTGTTCGTCCACAATCGTGGACAGCGGTGTATCAAAGGAAACGCTCTACATCGGCAGAGTCTCCTTCCTCCCCGCCTGAAAGAAGGGAGAGAAAGAGAAGAGAGACTCTGCTAGTAGGGAATAGTCTACTATGCAGTTTTTTTTAGTTTTTACGGAGTGTTACATGACAACACCATGGATGTGTTTGAGCAACAAAATTGAGCACCAAAACCTACAGTAGTTGTAGAGGACTGTAGGGAGTTTGGGGGATTTTTCTCTGGGTTCTCTAGTTTTCCTCCCTCCACATAAATCAACTTCAAAAATCCAATAGCATTTTCTACCGATGTCACAATCGTGCATCATATGGAATGGAAATGTGGACAAGTGAGGCCCAGCTCACATGCTACTAACTACAGGAACTCCTGTCAGCCCAATGCATTAATCATTCCTTTATTCTGTCATCCTGACACTGCATAAACAATATTGATTAATTTTTACAAAAAAAATTAATTTTCTTCAGTTGCCCATAAATATAAATTACATAACATGAAAATGTGTATCTTAGAAGGAAGAATTTTCACCCCCTCCCCTTCCCCCCAAGTGGCTGAGTTTTGCCACTTTGGTTCTTCAGTAGCAAACTTGCAAAGGATACTTTGCCTAACATGAATGATATAATTTCAGGCCCTGTTCACTTTGGATCAGTGTATTGGTATTATTGGAGGACGACCAAAGCATTCTTTGTACTTTGTAGGATTTCAAGGTATTTTATTTCACGTTACTTTTGCCTTAACTTGGCCTCTCCTGTTTCTGACATGAATATTAAAGACAGTGTATAATCCCAGTTGTAAGCTTCTATGCATTCATAGGGTTTTTGATCTGATTTGTTGTTTTTTATCTTTTTTTTTCCTTATAATTTTTTTAATACTGGTGTTTGTCTTTGCTGACATTGTGACATTGTTGACATTGTGCTACCAGATCAGGTTGGCTCAAGACTTGGAATATCTTATTTGCTTTTAAAAATATATCCTATCAAAATATCATTTTATATGTATTCTGTGGTGTACACTGTATTCTACCAATTCTGCTGCTATTTTTGAAGTAGACACACTCACTCAAAACCATATTTGTATGACTTAATATATATTGACCCATAAAATGAAGGTTTACCTTTCTACCCCACAAATCTACAGACCCTCCATGCTCATCAGAGTTTCCAGTTTTGTGGACTATTTTTTTATTTTTTTATTTATTTCAAAATAATTTTTTGGGCTCCCCCTATCCCTGCTATTTCATCCAATCTTTATTTTTCTTTCAGAGGACAAAATGATTCACTTGGATCCTCATTACTGTCAGCCCTTCGTAGATATGAAACAAAAGGATTTTGCATCAGAGGTATTTCTTGATTTTTGATTGAAAATATAATCACCACGCGAGGCCAGCTGTGTTGGTGTACATGACAATAGGAACCAAACGTCAAAAATTAATATGGAAACCAGTACTGGCTAACTGCACTTCCATTTATATATATATATATTTATGGGATTTGTACTAAATAAATTAATAAAGTGCTTTGGATTTCCTAAGTTGAGATTTGAAACAAGACGCTGATACGTTGAATTTCCGGTAATCGTACTACCAGTAACTTGATAGCAGATTAACGTAACGTATAGTAACGCACGTCCTAGTAAATGGTTTATCTCAACACAGGAAACCCAAAGTGCTTTATTGACTTATTTATCATTGGCGTCTTGTTTCAAATATCAACACAGGAAACCCAAAGCACTTTATTAATTTATTTATTCATGTACAGATTCCAAAGCCGGGCTCCCTGTGGAGTTAGTGGTTCCGATGTCATTTGGAAACATAATGCAAACTCCCTTGCGCTCTCTCACTCTCGATGCAATAACTAAATAAACTAAAAAAACAATTAAAAAGCAACAAAGATTTACAAAAAAAAAAAAAATGGTTAAATAAAATTCTAAAAAATTTCAATCCCACAGCACAAGAAAAAATTGCAGCATGTATCGGCAGCTTTAAGAAACCACAACGTGCCTTACATCTAAATGTAATGTGGTTTTTTCTTCATTATTTTACAGTCATTCCACTGCCCGCACCCTCGTAAAATGTCCATCAAGAAGATGGATCCCTCCTGTACTATTGGATTTTATTGCAGTTCAAAGAAAGATTTTGAGTCGTTTTGTGCTCATGCTTCTGAGGTAAGATCACATATATATTTAAGGAATATAAAATGATATAAACACACTGGCAGCTGTAGAGCACGAGAAAAGAAAGCTTGGTAACACGAGGCGTAGCCAAGTGTTTCTCTTGCTTCTCAAGTGCTCTACAGCTGCCAGAGTGTTTATATCACAGTACAGAGACATAAGCAGCCGTTTTATATTGAAGAGATACGCGGAACACGCGGAAAATTGCGTGAGTCAGAGACAAGTGCTAGGACTCGGCACTTCTCGAGGGCTCACGCAATTTTCCAAGTGCTTGTATAACTCAACGTAGCACAAGGAAGGGGAGTTTTCTATCTCTTTTATGGGATAACTAAGATATAACTAACGATTAACTCAAAGTGTGTATAGTCTTCTTCAATTTTTGCGCGCAACGTCGCCCGCAGCAGTCTTAGAGTTGAACACACGGTGCAATTTCACGCTTGCTTTCCAGGTTGCTCACACCAAATTTTCACGTTACAGATATTAAAGCCACCAATGCAAAAAGGAGACTACCCAATGTTTATTTTTGCCGATAAAAGAACTCCAATGGCGCCAGAAGCCTCCGTACGAGCGGTGAGATACTCCGAAAGTTTCACCGATCACAAATATCCACCAGAAACTGATCATGACCACAAAATGTTGAGTCGAAGTCCGGCTACTGAAGAATACGTTTTACTATGAATTGAACTTCTATTTTATATTGAATGCATGCATTGTGTAAAGCAAGGGCTTCAAAAGGTAGGGATTAGACAGAATTTACATAAATATGTAAAATTCGCATGATATACCGCTGTGTTCTTTGATTGCGGACTCGTTTACTTAGGGTTAGCCTCATTCTGAGGGTCAAAATATTCACAAATACCACAGGCAGCCCAAAAATCAAAAATTTCAATAAAATCATTGAAACGTGAAATAAAGCCTCGAAATTTTACCCGATCATTGAGAAATAGCACTTCTTTCGCTCTGTGTGGTTATTTTTTGAAAAATCCTTAAAACGGGCTAAATTAAAAAAATAACCACGCAGAGCGAAAGAAGTGCTATTTCTCAATGATCGGGTAAAATTTCGAGGATTTACTTCACGTTTCAATGATTTTATTGAAATTTTTGAAGAATTCCAATACATTTCTTTATAACATGTCACCACAGAAACCAAGCTTGGGCTACCTGTGCAAATACTTACATTGAAGTAAATATTGACAAATTCTACAATACAAACACTTTCGTTTTATGGACCTTTACTTAACATTAGTACTGGACGGAGCATGGAAAAAGCTGATTTTATTGTTTTATTTTTTAGTTACTAATTTCATTTCGGTATCAAAATTATTTACGCAAAAATAAAGGATCTAGCAGGATCTAGCATCACTTCGCGCTCACGGATGGCATCAGCACTGTGCTCCGTTCACTAATAAAGCACAGTTTTCGAACAATCAGCGCGCATGTGCTATCCTAACTATATTATAATGAAACACGCGTTAATATTTTACCCAAAATGTCGGCTAACCCTGAACAACAGAGTAGGGAAAATATTATGACTGAAAAATATTCACAAAATCACGATTTTAATTGATTTTTATTATTAATATAAATTATCATTTTTTGATTACCTCCTTCCAAATATTTAAGCAATCAATTTTCCTTAGTCATTATTTCTTACAACGCATTATTTCGTCTGGCATGCGCGGAAAGAAATAAGAAAACTGGGAACGAGATTTATATTTGAGCCGCTGTGTTTGCATGGTTGTTAATGCGCATGCTCAAACATGTGTTTTAAGCACTGCGCATGCTTAGACCGCGATATTGACTTTCAACCTCATAGCCGGCCATTCACATGGTGGTCGCGGCCACACTAGATTCTTTTTGTTTTGATATTTTCTATAATGTACCCTTAAAACTAGAACTAGTTCGCATAGACCTCGGGTCGGTCGTAATGTTGTCCCATTTCAGACCACGTGTCATTCTCTTGAGAATAGGATTCTTTGTTTGAGTTGTATCCATATTCATGTTCTTCTCATGTGCAACCGAGTGCAACCGTTAAAGAAATGATACTCTAGGAAATGCCACGTGGTCTGAAATGGGAAAACATTACGCCCGATCCGAGGTCTATTTGGACACTCGCGCTCCAAGCTAAGACCACTGTTAGATCTTTGCTTCAGGTAGTAATGCACGAAGTACTACAAAAATAGAAATATAGAGACTCTGCGCCATCATGTGACGGCAGCTATGCTAGATGGCAGGAACTGAATACAATCGTTTTACATGAGAAAGAATTCAATTCCCGCAAGCAAAGGGATTTTAATTTTTCTGCCATCTAACCACAGGCAGCTCAACCTATATTATTGGCGCAGTCACGTGATGGTGCAAAGCCTCTATAGAGCGTTTTAATTCACGTGACAAGGCAGTCATATTGGTGTACCAAACAATAGAAACTGTCTGCACAGTTTTTGCATAAAAAAATAAAGTTCAATTCCCGGAAAATAGGGAATGTATTGTTTTGGTATCCCCAACGTGGCCGCTGTCAGTGACGTCACGTGTAAACGCTTTATAGATAGTATTAAAAAAGAATACCTTCAAATGTTCCCACATGAAGGAACGTCCTTGATTAAAAGGAAATTTGTTAGTGTGGGCTTCGCAATAATTTCGCAATAAGCCTGAAGCGAGATGACGTTTTACCCCCGACTCTATACCATAATAGTTTTTAAAATTCTTTCATATTAAAATTTTTGATTCCTTAGAGAATACAGGTACAATAGTCATAATTAAAGAACAAAAGCAGTGTGAAAAGGATTATGGTCTAGAGACGGGGGTAAAACGTCATCTCGCTTCAGGCTTATTTACTAGTAATATCATAATAGATGCATTTCTGACTATTAAAACAATTTAAGATTCGAAATCATAATTTTATTATCATTATTGTATATAAAATTGTAAAATATTGATAAAAAGATTTATATATTTTTAATTCCAGACAATTAAAGCATGATATTAAGTAATTATTTTTTGTTAGTGCTTTGTATTTGTTTTATATTTTGTTTGTTATTTGTATGTAAAGCCATGAGAATGTCGATCCTAAGGTACCGTCTACGCTAATAGTTTTTTTGTTTGAAAACGCTTACTTTTCGAGGAGTTTTAGCCTTGCTTCTACACTAAGGCAATCGCTGAGCTTTGTCATCCATCGAAAATGCGTATAAAGAAGATTTGATGAGGCCTATGGCATTATATCGTAGTCCAGTCCCAGACCCGTTTATAGCCCGCCCCGTGGAATGGCTAGTCGCGGGACCAGCCGTTCAACGGAGCGGGCTAACAACGGGTCTGGGACTGGACTAATTATATCTGAGAGCAAAAATGGAGCGCTTTGTCTCACTTTAAAATCGCTTTGTCTTTTCGTTTTACTGCATTTTTTGCTATTCTAGAGAAAAGCTAGACTGATTCCATAAGTCGTAGTTTTCGCTCCTTTATTTCTTTGTTGGACAAACAAAAAAAAAAAAATCGACGGAGAACGAACTAGGACCGACTTATGGAAGAGAGAAAAGCGAAACGACTCAATAAAGAACGACGAAAGAGTAGGCCTCTGATAACAGGGTATGCAGGTGTATCTAGGATTTTGAGTAGTGGGGGTCACAAATTCAAGAAGATGCACCTTTTACACCTATTTCACTTTTGCACCTATTACTATAACCCACTAATTCCAAGCTACAAGATGTGAGAGGGCAAAAAATGTAGAAGACGCCCCTTTTGACATAAACCAACTATAGACTTTTCAAGCTGGAAAGTGTGTGTTTGTGGGGGGAGGGGGGGGGGGGTCAGGGGTGCTCTAGTGTCCCTTCATACGTTTATTCGGGTAAAATGTCTATGTATATTCTAATACTCGATACCGAATAAAAAAGTCTGTCTGTCTGTCTGTCTGTCCTCTTCTAGATACGCTCCTGGGTATGCGGTTTAGGAAGAATGAAAGAATAGTAAGACAAAGGACTGAAAAGGTTCTCGTATATTGAATTACGTAATCATGTGGTGTAAATAAGAATATTACCACAAGACTTGCGCATTCTGGCTCCAGCTGTGTTCAATGAAAGCACCGAAAAATGTTCAAATCATAAAAATTGCCACGAGGCCTGCTGATGCTGGCTTTCGATTATAATTGGGGCACCTTTCCATACCCCTCTGCTCAGCTGAAACGGCTTTCAATGAAATTTTCTTCGTATTGCTGAAGCTGCTAGGCTTTGATGGAAACAATAACGACGAATAAAGTAGCCCTTATAAATAGTTTTCTAACAAAATTGGATAATGAAGGGAAAAAAATAGCCATAGTTTTTTTAGGATGACAAACCGTCTAAAAACCTCAGACCTCGGAGCGTCATTTGAAAACCATTTTCTACTCAGTCATATAACAGATGCTAACGACTTATCAACAACCTAACAATAAAGCATCAATATCTTTAAATCTTATATTTTCAACTTCTGGTTTTAATATTAATAAGATTGTTCCAGATTATTCAATTTAAATTAAATAATAATGAGGATAATTCGAAGATTTTGTTTCATTTTGTCCGAGTGGGTACCCTGTGGTTTGACCTTTTAACCCTCGCGGGCTTTTTTTCACGGTTTGTGGTTTTTTCAAAACATCATGTCTGAAAGTTCCAGCTATTTAGTCATTTCTACGCTGAATTTTAACTATTTTCCAAACTCAACACCTAAATTTAATACTTAACAATCTCCTCGCTTCAAAATTTTAAGCGAAGGTCTTATTTTCGTATTTTTTTGGACAGAAATCATTACAAGACTGAAGTTTGCTGAAACAATTTCAAAATGTCGATATTGTTCTTCAACATATTGTACTTCTTTCTCGTTTGCTCTCTCCTTGAAGGAGCTCATTCGTCTATAAAAACATTTAATGGTATCAGTGGAAGGTTCTCCTCGGAGAAAGAAAGCAATGGTTTTTATCCGAATAATTTTTCAATGGAATACAGAATACAAGTTCCCAGTGGAAGAAGAGCAATGCTATCGTTCAAAAATTTTAGTATTTTGGGTTCCATGCCGAATTGTTCTGAAGATTATGTGGAAATATCTTTAGGGTAAGTGAAATTTAAAGATTTTTTGGGGGGTAAAATTGCAATATTTTGCTTTTAATAACACTATGTTTGAAGTTCGTTCAAGATAAAACAATAGGCTACGTTCATAATGTATGGCAGAGGGGGGCAGGTAGAATTGAGGGGGGATCGCGAAAATTTTGGTAGAAAAAAGGGGGGATGGGCAAACTCAGAAAAATGGGGGATGCACAATTTTTGGAAGAAGCTACAAGCCTTTCTTAGGGGGGATCATATTTTTTGGCAAGACTCTAAGGGGGGGGGGGGGGGGGTAATTAAGATTTTTTTTTTGGACATTCCAAATTTTCACCTGTTCCCCCCATTTGCCATAAATTATGAACGCAGCCATAGGTGACAACAAACATTGTACGAAATTCATTGGGGTTTTTTTCAGTGAATGCGTGCATGTAATTTACCCTTTGTTTTGATATCCATCCAGCACACGGCAACATTCCATTGTTATACTAGCTGTGGTTACTAATGTGGGTATTAAATTGTGAGGACGTCTCATTCACTAGTAAAGTTTTGGAACACTATACCAGGCTGACCTCATTGCTGGCACTGACGGTGGTCACCGCCAGGGTTTGTTACGTCCTCAGTGGTTCTTTTACGTCCCAAACTGGAGATAGGACCGCCATTAACCTGGTCATCTGAAAAAGGAAGTCTCCTACGCAGCCGCTATTAGTGTTGTCACGCAATGCTCACTCCCAAAATATTGAGAAAAGAATGTCTTGTTGCATGGAGCCATATAAAATGAAAATCCCATCTCCTATCTCCTCACTACCTCATCCTGACTCAGGGGGGGAGGATGTGGGACGAGGTGGGGAGTACCTAAAAGAACTGCTGAGAACATGAACAAAACCATACTAGTTGATTATGTGGGATTGGTACAGAGAATTTAAGGGGGTTGGAAATTGGTGCCGAGTACCTTAATGGGAACCCTGTGTCCTATTGTGCAGCACCAGCTGCCTGCAAATGAAATATGAACAAAAACAAGGCTGAATGAAAAAGAAATAATAAATTAAAGTGATGTGGAACTCAAGAATCCAGCTTGAGGTCAAGTGCACTACTCAGCTACATTCATCTTTAAATTATATCATTTCTTGTTGTTGTTTTTTTTACACCTAGGTGTCAAAATATAAGATCCATTGGAAAGTACTGCTCTTGTGGCCTCATCACTCCATTACCTTTTGATTTCTACTCCATTGATGAGTGTATGACTCTAACCTTCAAATCTGATGTTAAATATGCCGCTCAAGGGTTTGTTGCTGAATACTCATCAGATCTCAAAAACCAGCCAGTCAGTAACAAGGATACTTGCACAGCGATAAGGTATACATGTCACTTCAATCAAACAATTTTTTTTACCATGTGTAATATTGTTTTGTAAATATTAAGATTTCATGATGTAGTAATTAATTTACTTTGCTAATGACAAGTGTTGACCAGCTCAGCAGTGTTTAACTGTTTTACTGCTGGCCCTAGCAAGGGCGGATCCAGGGGGGACAAAGGGGGCTGAAGTCCCCCCTTCAGCAGAAAAAAACAAAACAAAACAAAACTGAAGAATTAAATGCTTTTTTTTTTTATTGTTTTCCGTTGTGTTGACGGAAGAAACTCAATTACCCCCCTAAACTCAATTAACCCCCCCTAAACTCAATTAGCCCCCCTAAACTCAATTAGCCCCCCCAAAGTCAATTAGCCTCCCCTAAACTCAATTAGCCCCCCCTAAACTCAATTAGCCCCCCCAAACTCAATTAGCCCCCCTAAACTCAATTACCCCCCCCCCCCTAAACTCAATTAGCCCCCCCAAACTCAATTAGCCCCCCTAAACTCAATTAGGCCCCCCTAAACTCAATTATTCCCCCCTAAACTCAATTAGCCCACCCCCTAAACTCAATTAGCCCCCTCTAAACTCAACTTGCCTAGTGTCAGGCAACTCTAACCCAAATTTTGCACATTGGCCATAATTATTTTGACAGACTAAAACATTTGCTATCAGCTGAGCTACTGATAACTTATAGTATACTCCAGTTTGGTATTGATTAGTAGCTGTGCCAGGGCTGGGGATTTTGTCCACTGGGTTTGTCACTCAGCTGGGATCAACCTCTGTTGTACTTTAGAGTCAAATATTATATTCATCAACACCATTTTCATTCCAATCAGCATCAGGTACACGATCATCATCATTGACATAATTCAAAAACCACCACCACCATTATAATTATAATCATTATTATCATTTATCCTAAGCAAATCCAACATCAGATCATCATATCTTCACTTATCACAAGCAATTAACAAATATAATGATAAAATTATGATACAGCATCTTTACGGCATCTCACATTTCTAACACATTGCTGTGCTTTTTCTTGTAGTAACCAACACAACAGTAGTGTATCCAATATTTTTACTCCTCTGTGGCCTAATAACTACCCAACCAAGACCAGTTGTTCATGGAATTTTGAAAATCCTGTCAACTATAGCATCATCATTCAATTCATGGACTTTGAGATTGAGAGGACAGTTTTTTGTGATCCAAATGAAGAAAAAGATGATAGGGTTATGATCAAAGGTATGAGGAAACCACTAGGGAAAAGCACCAGATCAACAGTGTTTGTATGTCTGTCTGTCTGTCCACTTGCCTGTCTGTCTGTCACTTGCATGTCTGTTTGTCCACTTGCCTGTCTGTCTGTCCACTTGCCTGTCTGTCTGTCCACTTGCCTGTCTGTCTGTCCACTTGCCTGTCTGTCTGTCCACTTGCCTGTCTGTCTTTTTGTCCAGCGACCCAAATACCTGTCTATCATCTGTTTGTCTGTTTGTCTTCTGTTCACAAATATGTCTGTCTGTCCATCTTTCTGTCTGTCTGTCCATCTGTCTGTCTGTCCATCTGTCTGTCTGTCCATCTGTCTGTCTGTCCATATGTCTGTCTGTCCATCTGTCTGTCTGTCCATCTGTCTGTCTGTCCATCTGTCTGTCTGTCCATCTGTCTGTCTGTCCATCTGTCTGTCTGTCCATCTGTTCTGTCTGTCTGTAAGTCCATCTGTCTGTCTGTCTTTATGTCTGTCTGTCTGTCTGTCCGTCTGCCTGTCTGTCTGTCTGTCCGTTTGCCTGTCTGTCTGTCTGTCTGTTTGTCCGTCTGTCTGTCTGTCCATATGTCTGTCTGTCTGTCTGTCTGTTGATTTAAATTGTCGCACACGAGAAGACAAGAATATGGCACATGGCAATAGGGAAATGACACATGGTCTGAATATGGGAAAACATGCACCCAAGGAAACGAGGTCTAATAACAGTTTTTCCTTTTGTTTTGTTTTGTTTCTAGCATCCAGAAAGTTTGTTTCCGGTCCTTTTGAAATCGTCAATAAAAGGATTTGTTCTCTAATGAACGATGTGGATAAGAGAAAAATATTCAGAGTAATTGTTCCTGATATCTACAGAAAAATTGCTGTCAATTTCATTAATGATGCGGACAGCCACACAGCGACTGGGTTCACTGCTGGGATGATATCATACAAGTCAGGTATATAGTAGTTATTGACAAGGGAATCAAAGGGGGAGGGGTAGTAGTGTGCCTTCAGCTGTCAAAGGGTTACTACTGTATGTAACTCCAAGTCATTTCATTGGAGATGTTCATTATTTATCAGAGTGGGAGGGGAGGGGATGTTTATGGGTGAAAAAATTTAGAGAAATCATTTTTCTTCCATCAACCTCTCATTAGTAGGCTCATGAATATCTCTCCCTATTTTCTCAACTATACACGTCCCCCCCCCCCCCCAAAACGTATTGAACGGTTCCTTAATGACCATAATAATAATAATAGTAATAATAATAATAATAATAATAATAATAATAATAATAATGATACCGTTATTTTATATAACGTCAATTCTAACATGATTCAACAACGCTTTGTAAGAAATATAAAAATAGATAAATTATTTACAAGATCAAAAATAAACAAAATATAATTAAAACATTCAAAACAAATCTATATGGATAAATGTACAAATTGCATCAAAAAATTATTTGAAACTTAAATTACAAAAAAGTATTAAATCGATGAAAGGTAATAAATAATAGATTAAATAATAATAATAAATATAAACAATAATAAATTAATTGTAAGCTGTCTGGAAGAGCCAAGTTTTAAGTTCTTTCTTAATGGATAAGGAATTACAGGCAAATATAGGCACAGTAACTACTAGTTTTATTGCTTTTCAGATATCATACAGGTCAGGTATTAGAGAATTAGAGGGTATATAGGGGTAAAGAAATAGTACACTCACCTCTCACCTCTGAGATATAGAGCTTGATTTCCAGACTCAACGTCTGCCTTGATTTGAGAGATTTGTCTGGGTTCCCAGGATTTTCCCCCGGGGGGGGGGGGGGGGGGGTTTTCCCATATATGGACTATACGGGGATGATCCGCTGAACAGGGTATGGTTTTTCGAGCTTATCATAAACAGGGTATGCAATTTCACTCAAGTTCCAAGTTCTTCCTGAGTTTCCTGTCATATTCAGAGATTCTACTTTCGTATTGACTGAAACTAATTATTATGTTCGTAAAAAAACGATACGCGAGCTGACATGATAATTGAAACGGGAACTCAGTGCAATTATTATATCTTTTGTCATAAACAGGGTCCACAAATTTGAGTTTTTTTTATCATAAACAGGGTACCCCTTTCAGAATCCCAGCGGAACATCCCTACCCAAATTCTGGCGGAGTACCCCCCCCCCCCCCCGGGGGGATTTTCTTCCTCCACCAAACCTAACACTCTAAATTCATGACCCTTTTGGCTCAAAAAACGGAGCATTCACTCCTTGCCTGTTTGACAACAAATAAATGACCTTGACACATTATATATATCTTTTTACATTTTTTTAATTTCATGATTTTCATCTAAAGTACACTTTTCCTCTTTCTAGATCCACCTGATACACAAAGGTAATCATATTAATTATTTTTAACTATTAATTTTTAATCAGACTTTTAACCAATTCGATGTAGAGAAAAATCTGGGTAGAATTGACCATGCATTGCGTTGTGGGCTATTTCAAGGGACAAATTACCAAGATAGTGTCTATTTTGTCCTTAAGACAGTCTCAGAATGCACTAGGATGTTAAACCAACCCAGTTTTTAGGCTCCAGAATATTTTAAGAAGTCTAAGAAACGGCCAAAAATGTTTTAAAATATCTATGACACCACGTTGAATTTTTATCACTTTTGTGATTATATTTGTGTTTTTTATCTACAGTTGTCGGGTCCGCCTCGTTCCACCTAGACCACCTACTCCATCCATGTCACCAAACATGCTGCTATCATCAGCAAACCTTCTGCTCTTTGCTACTTTCTATTTTGCTTTCTGTTTTACTTTAAAGCCTTGTACATGTGTTTTTGAGTAAATTATTTGTCCTGCTAGTACAACCACAATGACAACGATGACAACTATGACAACAACGACTACTGCAACCACAACAACAAAAACATCATCAACAACAACAGTTTTTTAGTACTGGATAATAATAATAATAATGATAATAATAATGATAATAATGATGATGATGATAATAATGATGATGATAAAAATGATGATTATAATGATGATTATAATAATAATATTAATAAAGATGATCATAATAGAGTGTAAATAATATACCCGTGAAATTAGTTAGGATGAAATAGGAAATAGTTAGCGCTTAATTAGACAAGACATAGGAATTCAGTGAGGCATGACAAGGGCACGCGCATTTACTAGAGTGACAACTCAATACGCAAATGAATAGATACGAAAATACGAACATGTCAAATTATACGAAGGAAAAGCCTGTACAACAAAATATTTTTTAAGTTTTTGTAAGTGTGTTTAAAAGTATTTAAAAATGCGCGCCCTTGAGTAGCACACTTGCACTAGTTTACCCGTCACGGCTCGCCTATTTTAACTAATTAGACTTAGGCAACCAAATGTTAGTAATTAGTAAGCTAGCTATCTATTTCAAGGGTATATTATTTGCACTCTAATTAAGATAATGATAATGATAATAATCTTGATTGACAGTTATAATAATAATATCTAATTTACAACTAAAAATACATTAACATGTTAAGGTTGATTCAGATTAAGGATTAAGTATATATATATATATATTTATTTATTTATTTATTTAAATTAATAGTAATAATAATAATTTAGACTCAGTATATTAAAAACCATGAATATATACACCTAATTGAAAAAGAACAAGTTTCTTTCTTTCTAGAACATGTTTCGGCGCACACACCGTTTCACATATTGTTTCTTCACTGCTGACTAACAGACCATATATATATATGTATAATTTGTAAAGAAACACCTATTGTATACGATACTAACAACACAATTAATTGATTAATATAGATAAAAGTTCATCTAAGTAGAAGACTTAATGGCTCCTTGGACAGTGTCAATGTCAATATCACAGTTATGAACATCATAAGGGGTTCGCCTTTTTGTTCTTGAGCCTTTCAAAACATACAAGGGCAGACCGCAGAAGAGCAAATGATGTTCTGGCACGAATCCACTGCTACTGAAAACAAATTTATTGCCTGACACTTTGCAGAGAAAATTGCCCCTTGTAATCACGGCCTCACTATACTTCGGGAAGATTCGGAGGGCAGCCAAGCGCGGTCAATGCATGCATGGTACAAAGGATTCGATGTTGTGCTATAAATGAAACAAAAGATATCCCAAAGCACCGAATCGTCGAAAACTATGACCTCGTCTCTATATTTACTTAATTTTGCATTTATTTTAGGCAGCCTTAGAAGTTATCAGTGATCACAAAATTCAGGAAAAATGTGCTGCATTGATCTGTTGTAGTTCTGAAAAAAGTCCAGGACAAAAATCCACAAGTTTTGGCATGATCGTGCTTTTCGTGAAAGTGTCCGTAAAGCGCAGTTTTCACTATGACATAAGAACACGTCCTCACTATGACATAAGGCAACATAAGCACAAGCAGAAGCATAAATAAAACCGTGAGAAAAGTAAACATTACGTTTTCGTCTTGAATCATATGTTCTCCGTTTTGGCGAGATCGCGTTACTAGAATATCTTCTAAACCTTCAATAAAGTATTAGGGACATATAACAACAGAATTAGCGTGTGTTTTTTTTTTTTGTTTTTGTTTTTGTTTTTCGTAAACAGATACCCCAGAAGTAGCAATTTTGGCTACGGGAAATTCATTGTTAAGTTTTGACATAAATTATACTCTTAATTTAGATATCCCCAAAAATAAATCCTAATTTGTCTTACAGATTTTATTGAAACTGCGCCCAGAGGAAGACAAACACTCAAGGTATAAGCAGCATAAATCATTTTGCTAGATAATGCGGTTGAGTGCTAATTAAAAAATTCGACTCGGAGTTAAAACAGGTGTGACGTCTTTACCGCTCGATATGAGATCCCATCGATCTCCTCGAGAAAAATATTAAATTGTAGTTTAGTCTATATGTAGCATATTTGTCCCAGTGCCTATAAAATCGGAATCAATCAAATTTGGTAGGTGCTCATGCAAAAATATTGGGTCAAGCTTCAATGAGATGGCGTAAATTCAAGACTAATTTATTATACTTAAAAAGCATGAAATTTTAATGACCTTAGAACAATACAAAATTACTACCGTGAATTTGTAAACACTGATACAGAATTCGTCCTGATTTACAGATCTCCCGCTCATATTGTATACACTCAATTGAAGAATCGTTGTCGGGTTCAGAAACATAGAACATAGAAGCTGACACCGAAATGGTACATGGGAAGTACATTAATTAGATGCATGCTGTGACCGGCGACCCGTGGCATCATCCACTGTTTTTAATATGCGTTTGGCATTCTAAACCGACTGCATGGATGGCGCAAATGAATATAAATTATAATATAATTATGTCATTTCCCATGTTCCATTTCGGTCTCAGCTTTTATGTTCTATGTTTCTGAACCCGACAACGATTCCTCAATTGAGTGTATTACAAAAATGCTGTTGTTGAATATAAGTACTGTTTTTGTTTTTGTTTTTGTTTTTGTTTTTGTTTTGTTTTGTTTTGTTTTGTTTTGTTGTTTTGTTTTTTGCTTTTTTTTTCGTTTACATATCGATATTTCAAATCAGTTTATATCTTTAAAAGAGAATTGACCGCGTACAAAAATAATAGCTGTAACCATAGTACAATGTTCACATATAAATGATTTTGAAAACATATTTTTTTCCTGGATATACACTTTAAAAACTATGAGTTTAGAAATCATTTTTTGTGTGATACACATTTTGAACTTCAAGAGGGCAAAACCCCAAATTTTGCACGGGACTCTATATACTTTTTTTGTTATTTTCCGGAATAAATGGTAATCCCGTTATTTTTCAAAGTTTTAAACAATTCTGTTTATTAGAACAATAAAAAAAAAGTCGTTCTGTTTGTTTTGTGCTCAATTTTTACGATAACTCGCACACCGTAGAAACTGAACAAAAAAAAAAGAAGCGTTTTTCCATTGTCTACAATAGTTTATATCAAAACAACTTTTATCCGTATTTTATAAATACAGCGTATGTTACGTGTTTTTTTGTTTTTGTTTTTTTTAAATTTTATTTAATTTCATTTCATTTTTTTTTTTTTTGAACAGAGCTTGATTTTTGGAATTTTCCTTCGAAGATTGTACAAACGCATGTCATTCCGGAGTGATTATCTCAAAACCAAGTTCGGGACACCCCATTTTTCTTTGCATTTCCGAAATCAGCATTTATGAATTTCAGGTTAAGCGAGTTTCAATTTTCAATTTTTTTGTTTGTTATTTACCAAAGTAGTCGGCCACCATAAATTGTGTAATCTAAAAGTTTGTTTTGTTGCCTATCATATGACAGCAGTTTATTGAAATTTCGACTACAATATCTAGAATGTTAAAGAAAACGATTTTTATTTAAATAAAAAGATAAATACAGACATATTACCCTGGACCCTTGACCCTACGACCAAACGTTAGCCAATCAGACAGCGAGAATTTGTGCATTTGCCATTTAACTCGCTCAGCATGACTGCAAATATTGTAAACAATTATTTAGTACTCTTCATTACAAAAAAAAAAAAAAAAAAAAAAAGAGATGAGGTGATACTTTTTTGTGGTCCCTTTGCTGGCTAACACTGGACAATTTAGTAAAACGTCTTTTAATTGATTGAGACACTTGGCGGGAAAGGATTCAACGGCATTGGTTAAAAAAATAATAAGTTGGGTGGCCACGGTTAGGTGCGTAGCACTTAATTATCACCTTGAGTCAAGTCGTTGCCCAATCCTTGTATTACATGCATCATTAACCTATTATATATATTAGGTCATTTTGGAAGTAAGGTAGTCAGCTTCTTAAGCAAGGCATTCGCAGTAAACAGCTTGAACTGTAAATTCTTGGTCGACCTCATTTGTCGCATTTTGCTGTAACAGTTCAATATGACATCGCCTTTTCAGGTGCTTTCGTCTATTCCTTGTGATCTTGCCTGCTT
This sequence comes from Actinia tenebrosa, assembly GCF_029948245.1. Classification (NCBI taxonomy): domain Eukaryota; kingdom Metazoa; phylum Cnidaria; class Anthozoa; order Actiniaria; family Actiniidae; genus Actinia; species Actinia tenebrosa. The sequence continues at coordinate 15,976,969 of NW_028292581.1, forward strand.
GTCAATAGCTACAATGAGGTAAGTGTGTCGAATGGTAATCAGACTTTGCAGTAATCAGTCTTCCAATTTCGTCTCGTACTAAATAGCTCTGGGCAGTTTAAACCTCCTGTGAGGGGGTAAATCCTTTCTGGCGAAAAGAAAATAGAGTTGCTACGATATACTTCATACAGCGACTAAATTCGTGATATAATTTACTAAAAATTATGTAATGGTTTTTTATTTTATGATGAATAAGTAAGCCAGGAAAGTTTTAAAGAAATCCTCTCACCGACTGTGATTATTTTCCTTCATAGTTAACTATGGTTCATTGCAGCTAGAGACATGATAAAAAATTTCTATAGTTTTTAAATATTTTTTGACTAAAACCGACGTTGAAGTTTGATTAGATTAAAACAAAGGGAGTGTGCTTATAGCCTTACGTAACGTATTGTATAGAAATCGAATAATAGACAATATAACTTAATTTATTTGTGTCAAATTACAGCGAAACCGGCTCTTGCGTTCCTATCGAGGTTCAAAAGGAAAAACACACAAACGAAGTTAATAAGAGTTTAAGCTTAGGAAGATATACACACGCCATATACGTGCTCGATTGCAGAAAGGTTGTAGTATACATCGACAAATACCTAATTAGACGCAGAAAAATACCTTTGTACCATTATTATTATATATTTCGAAAAATTATATTCTTCTATATATCTGTGTTATCCTCATGTATGAGTCAATACCAAAGGTTCCCATCCCCTCCACCCCCGGCAACTCCACGGACATTTGACTTTTTGGAAAAAATTTGGTCAAATTCCCCACCAACTTTTGAGATCGTTTCATCATTTATAGCTTTAATTTTATAAGAATCGAGACTTGAAATCTTTGCCGACTTTGGAATTAGCGTAAACATATTTATTGATTTGGACTCCAAAAGATTATCTTCATCTACTACTCGTTCTGTACTGTCATCCACATTGCTTCAAATTTTGCTTCTTTTTCTTTTTAATTCCAAGCAAGTATAAGATTGTATTTTGAAACCAAATTTCAAGTACCGTGGCGATTCGAGATCGTAATCAATTCGAAGTTCAACCGTTCTTTTGAAAAGAGTGGGCAAAGGAATATAAAAGGAACTAATTCTTTAGTTTTGTTTTTTGTTTTGTTTTTTGTTTTCCTGCGGAAGGGGGCTTCACACCCGCTTTGCCCCCCCTGGATCCGCCCTTGTTTGCCCCCCCCCCCCTGGATCCGCCCTTGATGCATTCATGTGTTACTACTTTATCGCTGAAGCATGCATAGTTGAGGGTAAGGGCGTTCATTAAGGTGTTGCTCTTGGTTTAATATACCGAGCTTTAACTTACGAACCGTGAAAAGAGAATGTAGAGTTCTTCCATGCCGTGTGACTTCCCAACATGAAGGAACATTTTACAGTCGAAGGACATGAAGCGTGCCCAGCCAGACTGCATTAATATTCAATTCATAAAAAGATTTTTGGTCGTTCCAATCATTCCGAGAATGAAATCTAATTTAAATCCAAACTTGGAAATTTGATTGGATTACTTTTCAGCATTTGTACAAGTTTGTAACTGATAGAAAAAACGTTAATATGTTTGAGCTGATGATCTTAAAGACAATAGATTTTGTTGAAATTCTTCAATAAAGATTCGAAATCATTTATTGGGTCGAGTGTCTCATTTTAACGGGCCAGCGATTATGCAGATTTACAAAAATAAATCATGTCTCTTACAATAACTTCAAATAAATCAAAATATCTATGACACAATACCACATTTCTATATTGCTTGTCGATAAAATATAGACAATCCCGTTATTTTTTGAAATCTCAAATGGTTAAAAAGACTTAAATATCGAGAATTAACCATTATGCAGTTGGTGATTAATGTTAGGAATGCGAACTTGTGACCTTATTACGATTGCGACATAAAATAGCCAGTTTTAAAGAAAACAAACGTTACGCTAACGCTGTATTCAAATTGACGCTCTAACTGTTTACTTAGACTTTTTTACTCGCTTGAAAGTTTATTTGATCAAATGAATTGATGAAAAAGGTGCTGAAAAGGACAAAATTCCATGTTAATAGCGCAGCGCATTGATTCTAAAAATAGCTTAAAGATTCGGACAAACATTGCATTCTGTTTAACCGCTACGAGGATTATACGAACCGATTTTATTATTTTTACTTAAAGTTACAATACTAACCCATGTCAACTAAGATCAACTGCGATCGGCTGTGAAAATTATCTGCTGAAAGTAAACTTGTAAGTTTGTCGGAATTTCGCCTTTGTCTTCGTTTTTATGACGTCACGGTTGCGCTGCGCTATTGATGTAAAGATTATAAACACAGCAAAACAGAACGCAAACATGGGTATTTGAGTGTCATTGAGTGGTTTATATTTGTTCAAAAATATTTCTCATGTCAAAAAGCAAAGAATTCCCTGAAGCCTGTGACAGGCCAATGCAATCAGATTTCGAGATTTTATTTGATTTTTGAAAATAATTACGGAATATTAGAAAACGAAGAATGATGTCAAAAATCGAATAATGAATTGAATAAGGCATTCTAGATGGGCACGCTTCATGTCCTTTGACTGCAAGAATGTTAGAATGAATTGAATCAATTGACATTGTTAACACAATTCCTAATCCTGCACGGACCTTGAATCTGATCTAATCTGATTTAGATGAGAAAAAATTCAGTTTCGCATGGGTAAGAGGCTCCATTGTTGTGCCTTCTGTTATGGCTACCATTACGTGATGGTGCAATGCCTCAATAGTTAACTACATCGTTAACCAAATATTTATATTTTTTTGCATACCATGTTATTGTTATTCCTCAGTGATGTCAGGAGCTACTTCGAGAACACCTACGACCTCTATGAAAACTTGTTTCGTGGAATCAAAGGTACCTCAGAAAGAAATCCGCTGTATTAATTGCATATATAAGTGAATAAATAAATAGAAAATATTTCCATTTGATTTGAGTGATGCATCTTGCATATTTTAAGCTTTATTACTTATTCTGTCCTCGGCTTCCATCAAGCCTCACTGAGCCTCACTTTAATTTATGATCATTTTTTTCAGATGAGATTGCTTATTTCAAATACCCGGATGCACTACGACTACCGCTGATATTTTACTACGGGCACACAGCTGCGGTCTACATTAACAAGCTAATGCTAGCGGGTTTGATAGAGGTACTAAAGCCACAAGTGAACAACGTCTGCGCATGCTCTAAGTCAGTATGCAAATTAGTCTGCATGCTATTAGTCTTCTGCTGCGGCCTGAAGTCGAAAAATGGACTTCAAAATGCCAAAACATAAAGTCAATGATTGGAACTTAAGGCTATTTCTCTCATCTTGTCTTTTTCGATACAGTATCTTGGTCTCACAAACGTATACTCACGAATATAGTTTTGTACACTCCGAAAAAAACAAACAAACGAATTCTTATAATTTCTCAGAAAACATGCTGAAAGGCACGCACGCACAAAGGTTTTTCTTTTGTTTCGGTACAAAAATTTCAAAAATTTCCGCAGGATAGGATAGGATAGCCCTCATTTTTCGCGCCAAACCTTCAAAATGTTCATGGCCCAATATAGACCTCTTTACCTTGGGCGTAATGTTTTCCCATTTCAGACCACGTGTTATTCCCTAGAGTATCATTTCTTTGTTTAACGGTTGTGCATGAGAAGACACATGAATATGGATATAATTCAAACAAAGAATGAGTGACACGTGGTCTGAAATGGGGACACATTTCGCCCAAGGTAAAGAGGTCTATTGATTCATTTTCTTTGCATCTTTTTTACAAGGAACGAGTTACTTTCGAGTACGAATCTCTTTTTGAAACGGGAGTCGATGAGATGTCCTGGGATGACACGGTAAGGCCATGGTATTTATTTTTTACTTTTACAGTATGAACGACGACCGTGTGATTTCCATTGTTGGTCGCGGGTTAGTTGTTTTGGTTCGGGTTTTGTTTGGTTGGATTCTGGTGCCATGCTCTAACCAAGTTTATAAAATAACTGTTATGAATCTCGCGTTCTGATTGGTTGGATGTGCGTGCTTTATGAGAGCACACAGCACGCACGCGCACTTTCAATTTCGTCATTCCTGTAATTTGTATTTTATAAAAGAAATAAAAAACTTGCTTGCTGTGCTGTGTGCAGTTATAAAGCACTTGGGGATTGGCAGAACACTCGAGAAGTGTCGAGAAGCACTCCGCTACGCGTTGTGCTTCTCCTAACACTTCTCTTGTGATCTGCCAGCCCCCGCGTGCTTTATAACTGCACACAGCACGCGCGCGCGTTTTCTATTTCTTTAATTAATTAATTATCTTTTTTCTGATTTTTTTTTCTTTTTTCCTCCTTAATTACTTTCTTCCTTCCTTCCTTCCTTCCTTTCTTCCTTCCTTCCTTCCTTCCTTCTTTCCTTTCTTCCTTCTTTCCTTCCTTCCTTCCCTTTCTTTCTTTGTAAGAGTCCCTTTCTACTTTTCTTTTCTTTATTTCCCTCTAATGTAGAGAGGCATTTTTGGCTCTCGTGTTTTAAACCTTCAAACCTTTTATTAATTCAAAGGAAAATTTCCGTATGGGTGGAAAATTCGTTTGGCCATCTGTCAGTGAAGTACAGAAATACAGAGATGATGTAAAGAAGACCATCCTGAAGCTTATCGACACTAAACCAATGGACGTCCCTGTCACTCAAGACAGTCCCTGGGTAAGGACCCTATCTGGTGGTGTTCATTGAATACTAAACCAATGGACGTCCCTGTCACTAGGGACAGTCCCTGGGTAAGGACCCTATCTGGTGATGTTCACTGAATACTAAACCAATGGACGTCCCTGCCACTCAAGACAGTCCCTGTTGGGTAAGGACCCTATCGGGTGATGTCCATTGAATACTAAACCAATGGACGTCCCTGTCACTAAGGACAGTCCCTGGGTAAGGACCCTATCTGGTGATGTTCACTGAATACTAAACCAATGGACGTCCCTATCACTAGGGACAGTCCCTGGGTAAGGACCCTATCTGGTGATGTTCACTGAATACTAAACCAATGGACGTCCCTGTCACTAGGGACATTCCCCGGGTAAGGACCCTATCTGGAGATGTTCCTGAAACAATCGATCTGCTTCTATAACCACTAAGTAGTTTATTATTAATATTTATTTGTATTTTAGTGGTCTCTTTTCATGGGAATGGAACATGAAAGGTAAGATATTCTTACAAGATTTCCTATGAAACCATGTTTAATAATATCTAATTAATTACAACAGTGCCCTAAGCTCTATACTAAGTGAAAGTCCGAAGATTTTGAATTAGAATTTAGAAGTTGATTTTTAAGGAGGGAAGAAAACCGGAGAACCCGGAGAAAAACCCTTGAAGCACAAGAGTCAACCAACAAAAACTTGGATACTTTTTTTCGGGCTATTCACATACGATGCGAACCCGTGAATCGAGCCCGGGACGCATTGGCGAGAGACGACACATTACCCATGCTTCCTTGTTTGGTCTTTGTCAGAATTTCATTGGAATTTGTAAGTTTTTTATTGGCCAAAGTTGTTCGTCTTTCAGTCACTGAAGTTGTTTTTTCTGAGTCTGATATTGTGGTCACGTGATCACATATCATCTAACCACGTGATTCCATTTTGTAATATGATAAACTGACCTGCTAAATTACTTTCTGTCGACCAGGATTCATTTCGAGACATCTTCAGTCCTGATTCGTCAGTTGCCGATTGAATATGTTGGCAGGCCAGATAACTGGGAATATGGACCGCTAACAGCAGGTAAAAAAGTATAAAACTGCCTTCAAAACGAAACGTGAGAAATGCTTTTGCGCACGCGTACATATCACTACATTTTCAAAATATTCAATAACGTGTACACCGACATCGTGTACACCGAGAAGATACGGTCATAATATTTGTTAACGTGTTTGTATTCATTTTATTTTTCTAGATCCACCTGTTACCAAAACCTCGATGCTAAAGGTGCAAAACTGCACAGTTACAGTAGGAAAACCACGTGACTTTCCCTCGTATGGATGGGACAATGAGTATGGAGAATGGACCGTAAGGTATTGCCATGGTAACATACCATATTTGGATCAGAACATTATTGGAAGACAAGTGACGTAGCGTGTTTGACCAATCATCTTCTCATCCAAGTCTGATCAGACGCCATTTTGAATAAATCAAGAATTGATTACTAATTCTCCCAGTCCCTCTCTCTTTTGTAAGCATTTGGACGAGAGGAGTCTGAGTAACTAAACATTTGTTATATGCACCACAGGGTACCCGAGTTCGAAGCCAGCAAATACCTTGTTACAAATCGTGAGTTTCTGGAGTTTGTCGAGGCTGGTGGATACGAAAACAAAACCTACTGGTCGGACGAAGGTAAGCTGAATTGTTCGCCCCTTCACAGTTAACTGCGCCATCTTGAAAGGTAGCCGTGCCTTTGCATCGAAGCGAGACGAACGGTGAGCTTGCAATGATTTAGACGTGACTAATTGTCCAAAGTGTTAAAAAAGGTTTTTACCATTCCAACCTCAACGTTCGTCTCGCTTCGATAACAAGGCACGTATTTTGATTGGTTTCTATTTTTAAATCAGGTTGGAAATGGCGCTCGTTCCGCAAAGCCAAGCACCCAAGCTTCTGGGTATGTAACCAGGCCTGCAAGAGCGGATGCGGAAATGACCTTGCTGATTATTCACATTGTTGCCTAGCAACCAGTGACAATGACATCAATGGGAATGAATACCACTTACAGTACAAGTAAGAATCTATACGTGGTATATGCCACACCAGTGTAGGATGTACCTCTTTACCTTTGGTGTTATGTTTTCCCATTTCAGACCACGTGTAATTTTCTTGAGAATGAGATTCTTTGTTTGAGTTGTGTCCATATTCATGTGTCTTCTCATGGGCAACCGTTAAACAAAGAAATGTTACTCTAGGGAATGACACGTCGTCTGAAATGGGAAAACATTACAAGTATGGTACGTTACGTCTATTGTGTGTCAAGTTGTGTTTCAATAGACACTAGAGAACAAAGTTTGGTTCTTCCAGATACCGTGCTATATTTGACGTGATTGACACGCCTCTAGACTGGCCAGCAGAAGTGAACTACTTTGAAGCAAAAGCTTATTGTGCCTGGAAAGGACCTGAGTACAGATTACTTACCGAGGCAGAGCACCATGCCATAAGAGGACCACAGGTACCGTACTATGTTGTAATATAATGAGCCATATGTGTGAGCACCATGCCATAAGAAGACCACGGGTACCGTACTGTTTTGTAATATGAGCCTTGTTTAATATGTTGTGTATGATAGCATCATCAAAATCTGTGCTTACCTTTTGCAGAAACCTGTTTGCATGGGAACTGCTAGCGACCCATTATACCAGATAGATTTTAAAGCTAATATCAACATGAAATATGCATCATCAACGGTGAGAATGATCAAAATTATTTCTTTTTGCCAACCATTCAGTTGTTTTTGAATAAATCTATTTAAGCATTCATTCTTTTATTCATGTTCTTGTGCGTCTATCCGTCTGTCAGAGTCAGTCTGTCCATCCATCAATCCATTTTTTTCTTTCTATCCGTCCGTCGTTTGTTCAGTCCGTCCGTCCATCGGTCTGTCCATCGCTTTGTCCGTCAGTCCGTCCGTCCGTCCGTGCACCCTTTCTTCTAATCCATCCACTCATTCATCCATTTTGTTTTATCTATTTCAGCCGGTCAACATGTTCCCAGCCAGTGAAACAGGCTTCCATGACGCGTTCGGCAACGTGTGGTGCTGGACGGAGGACCAATTCAACGGCCTGCCTGGTTTTGAAACACACTATCTTTATGATGACTTCTCTACTCCAACATTTGATGGAAAGCACTTCGTGATATTGGTAAGTTCAATGCTAGTAGATTTTATAGATCCCTTGATGTAACGTCAAAGCAGCTCAATTTGGAGGACGAAGTAAAATAATTTAAATCTCATGAGAATTGGAAACCTATTATTATGTCCTTCAAATTAAGCTGCATTCTGACGGACTGCAAGGGGTCTATTCTGTAAATGCCACTGCAAAGTTTGATTAAAGTCGACTCATTTGTATGGGTTGAACACGCTTAAGAATGAATGAATTATTTGCAAAAGTCAACTGAATATAGAGGCGACTGCGACAATAATAATACTAAAGATGCCAGGTGGTACGACTTAGACGCGCCTTAAGTACTGTTATTGGTTGATCTGGGGTATGCGGATTTATATATAGTTGGATTACCGGATCTAACAACAGTATAATGTTTCGACATAAATGTTCTGTTTTAGACAATGATATCTGTTCTTTATCCTCAGGGTGGTTCATGGGCGTCGACCGGAGACGAAGCGTCTCGCTTTGCTCGTTATGCTTTCCGTCCACACTTTTTCCAGCATCTCGGTTTTCGTGTTGTGCGATCTGTCAACTCCACCCCTCCTCCTGTTCGTCTTGTTAGCACAAGCGTGTACATTCCTGGAGTAGGTGTGGAGGGTAAGTTATAAAGATTATACTTGAGAAAAATGCGATTGTATGCATGCGGTTATGAGTGGGTGCTTGGTTGGTTATTTTGTTGGTTGATTGGTTGTTTGGTTTGTTGGTTGGTTGGTTGGTGGGTGATTGGATGGATGGATAGTTGGAAAAATGGCTGGTTAGAAATATGGATAATCGGTTGGAGGGATGGATGGTCGGTTGGAGGGATGGATGGTCAGTTGGAGGGATGGATGCTCAGTTGGAGGGATGGATGGTCAGATGGAGGGATGGATGGTCAGTAGGAAGGATGGATGCTCAGTTGGAGGGATGGATGGTCAGATGGAGAAATGAATGGTCAGTTGGAGGGATGGATGGTCGGTTGGAGGGATAGTTGGTCGATTGGTCGAGAACATATGGATGGATGTCCCATCTTCTTAACCCTGGAGTCCAGAGGTTATTTATTCTCGCTCTGGTGTTTGCTGTTCTGACGGAAGACGATACAAACCACAGAAAGCGAAATAGAAGCTCTGGAGCCTATGGTACATCTCCCTACTTTTTCGTAGGAAATCGTGTTCAGATCCCAGGAATAGAAGACGGAGAGGCCCGGTACCCAAGCACCAACAAACAATACGTCAACGACACAAACGAATTTCTCCAAGAAGAACTGGCCAAACAGTATGGAGATGAGGTACAAGACAAGATAGGTGTGGGGGAGGGGGATAGTTATCTCCCATTGATACGACTTTTGGCCTTTTTCGTTCCGTGAGGCTCGCTCCACACACATACTACCACTACATTCATTATTTGCAACACACAACACAACTGACAGGTTGATTTTTACGGAGGGAGGAAAACCAGATAATCCGAAAACAAAACCTCGCGTGACCGGCAAGGGAGAGAACAACACATAAAACAATCTTTGCCCTCAAGACGTATGATTTCCCCCTCAAATTCTTAAGCTCTTCCAACTCAGCACTTCGTCGTAATGTTTTCTCAATTCAGACCACGTGTCATTCCCTAGAATATCATTTCTTTTTTTAATGGTTGTGCATGAGAAGACATATAAATATGGATACAACTCAAGCAAAGAATCTTATATTCAAGAGAATGACAAACATGGTCTGAAAAGGGAAAACGTTACACCCAAGATAAAGAGACCGAGCCCTCCTTACTAAGATTGAAATTCTCATCTTACCGCGGGCTTCTCTTTTTTTTCTCCGCAGTCGATTGACCCGTTTACAGATCTGTGTTTAGAGTACGTTAGTCAATGTAACTGTGCAACAGGGTCGGCCTTAAATCTTCTGTGTTCTGTAGGACGACAAGCCTTCGAGTTATCTAAACACTTTGATGAAGTATGGACAATTTTGATTAAAACCTAGTTGCCCGATTAATATGATTTACTCTAATCGCTTCGTACCTTTTGTCTATCATATCAAACATTGCCGAGTGTCGTATTTCCCTGTGTCTGTTGTCTGCGAGGCAGACCCACGAGTTAGCATCGTCCCCTTATCCTTCCTCGATTTTCCAAAGTTTTTCTTTTTTTACTTGTCTTTTTTTTCTTTTCTTTTCTTCTTCGAAAATGTTCAAAATGCTTTTCCGCACAATTCAAATTTATGGGATTGATCATACCATATATAGAGTACCGGTATATACCAGCACATCTCGTAACCTCTATTAAGCTGCTATCCACATCCTTTGGGAATTGTCCAGCGGCGTCTAAAAAGAGGTATATATTAAATAATATAAATGTAAAAAAGTAAATGAAATTTAACAGTGGCATTTATCCACAAAGTGGCTGTTCATCCACTGAAGTCCAATTGGAATTTAGAAGTTAATTACTGCAAAAAAACGTCTTTGGGAAAATTTGCCGCTTATATATATATATATACTCTATTTCGAAACAGGTTTTGGGGATTGATTACAGTGGTCGCCTTATTAACGCTGCTCAGAACCTGCAGAAAAGAAAAGGAATGGGTTTGGGAAGTTCTGGTATGTTGGTTGAAATTCTTGAAGGTGCTAATGCAGAGAGAGTTACATTCAAGCAGGTCAGTAAATATGACGGTCATTTTTGCTCAAGACAAGAAAATCTACCCTTCTCTCTATTATGTCCTTCCTTCCTTCCTTCCTTCCTTCCTTCCTTCCTTCCTTCCTTCCTTCCTTCCTTCTTCCTTCCTTCCTTCCTTCCTTCTTTTCCCATCGCCTTTCTGTTTGTTTGTCATTTGTTAATCCCCTTATCTATTGTTCACAATCTTCCCATCGTTTTAATTCAGCTTACATGGCTTCCAAACGAGATAAACAAGTTTGATTGTGTTACCTTTAGAGGTCTTGACCGCCTATCCTGTCCTGAAGGTATGGAAATTTACTGCGGTTTTCCATATTCTGCGAACTCGGTACTTATAAGCTGCACGCTGAAATTTAGTTTTTCGATGCCGTCAATCAAAAATAATCAGCGTGTTCCTGACTGGCGGCAGCTAAAAACGAATTTCCCAACATGCTGTTGAAAGGCCGGAGTTCACAGAATATCGAAACCTTGCAAATGCAACAAAACTTTTTTTATGTTAAAAATAAAATAAACACTTAACATAAGATGAAATTCCTTATAATATGATAAAAATATGGCTATTTTTATTTCCAGCATGGCTTGCGCGCATGCGTGAAATTGTCAATCCTCAGGGATTGGTCGTCATAGAAACAAGCCAGAACTGCGACAGCGAAAAGGTTGCATGTTTTTTTGGAAATAGGTATGTATGTTTTTGTTTTGTTTTAAACCAACCCACCAACTCTCCAACTCCAACCCATCAACCCATCAACCCATCAACCCATCAACCCATCAACCCATCAACCCATCAACCCATCAACCCATCAACCCATCAACCCATCAACCCATCAACCCATCAACCCATCAACCCATCAACCCATCAACCCATCAACCCATCAACCCATCAACCCATCAACCCAACCCATCAACCCATCAACCCATCAACCCACCAACTCTCCAACTCTCCAACCCATCAACCCACCAACCCACCAATCCACCAACCCACCAACCCACCAACCCACCAACCCACCAACCCACCAACCCACCAACCCACCAACATTCCACCAACCCACCAACCCACCCATTCCACCAACCAACAAATCAACTACTATCTAACCATTTCCCGCCGAATAGATAATTTGTTACTCAAATTACTCTTTCAGTTTCTATCTATTAGAAAAAAAAGTAATATCGAAGGTAATAAATGACAGCAAGAATGAAGGGCTTCGTTCATGTGACAGGTGTCACTCCAGCATTGCCATGATTTGGACCCGTCAATAATTTGGTCTGCAATAGGTGAATTTAGAATTCTTGCCGTGCATCTTTGCAGCTTTATATATTCGTTCCATTCCAGACACAGTTATTTTAAACAGTTTCTTAAGGACGTTCACGAGCAAAAGATCCCATCGTCGGATTTTTAAAAAAATTTGTATATCAAAGAACAACATACTAGAAGTAAAATAAGCAAATAAAAAATGGGGTCCTCGATTTCGTTTAGCCATCAGAATACGTGGAAGTTCACCATTTTTACGGTAAAAACACGCGAACAAAAAAAATTCAAAAAATAGTCAAATTTTGTATTGAAAAAAATCAATTGAATGTCACCATTTTTCACAGAAGACTAGAAAATAACCAAATAACTAGTTAGCATTTGAAATTTGTGTTAAAAATTAGAAATATAGAGTGTTATTGTGCTATAAGTATGGACTTGACTTAACTTTGCGTCACGTGAAATTCTATTCCAATTATGCACAAAATATGTAATTTAGATTTGATCCCATCGCGTCAGATTTAAAAAAAAATTTCTCTAAAGTTAGGAATTACCGAGTACTTATAAAAAAAAACAAAATAAAAAGGGAGGGTGGGGGGTGCCCGACTTCGTTTTAGAGCTATAAGAGATTAAAGATGTTCCTATAGCATTTTGCTTAAAACATTGGAATGACGTCATTCCAATGTTTTAAGCGATGGGCGCTTGCTCACTAAACTCATTCGCAGAAAGGATGCGCGCGAACAATGCCCATGAACGTCCTTAAACAGCACTTGATTTTATGAGCTGAATAATCTAGCTTGTTCTTCGAAGTCGACTTCACTACCCAAAAATTCTCTGTAACTTGTGGTGCAATGGCGTCGCGACACAAGTTGCATGGTGTATTGCAGCGTGTAATATACAGCACAATTTTTAAAATGTTGCGAGACAAGTTGCAGCAATCGTTGCGAAAAGTAGGATTCGTTTCTACTTTTGGCAACGATTGCGTCTCCGTTGCACTGTGTGATCACTCTTGCAACTTGTGTCGCAACGCCGTTGCGAGACAAGTTGCAGCATCAGAAAAAATCTGTTAACATTTGGTCATAAAACAGAACCTTTCAAAAAAAACAGAAGTGGATTTGAAAACCCCGGGCTTTCCTGAACATTTTGGTATATAATTCATCGGAATTTGTTAAAATTTAGAACCGTATTTTTGCTGATTTTATAAGCTCATACTATCTGTTGGCCTATACATTCGCCTCTCATGGTTTCTTAGGTTTTGTAGCCTCCAAAACACGCTAACTACTAGTTAGCGAAAGAACAGAAGATTCACGGGTCTTTTAGGATGTTTTGTCACGCAGTTTACAAATGTATGGGCAATTTTTTCCAATGGAAAATTGCTCCGTGTAATTGCTCCTTTATGCCAGTGACCTTGCTAATATGAAATTCTCGCGAGGAGTGATTTCGCAATTTCGGAGTTTCGTAAGGGGGAAATTTTTCTCGACCGAGTATAATTTCGTAACGTTGCGAAAACCAAACGTGCAAAAATGTAGTTTTAATTTGAAAGCTACTTAATGTAATTTCCAGTTACGCACAAATAAATAATGAAAAATGGAATACTCAGTTTCCTTATTATAGTTCATGTATGAACATTTTGAAAGTGAAAACTTTCATTCGATGAACACAAACTATGCGGATAAATATTTCCGCGCAGATACAGTTAAATTACTAGATGATAAGTAAGAAAGCATGAAAAAAGGCAATTTCCTTTTCGATTAACTATTAGTATTAATCATATAGGATTAATTAACAAATAATAACTATTTTGGAACGATTTTTTAGGGAAAAAATTCTATATTCCCCTAATACTGTGAACAAAGTACAGAACCATTTTTACTTTACTGTGCACGGTCAACGTCATATAACAATAGAATAACTAATTGTGTGGACTTGAAATCCCGTCCAGTTCTATTTGGAGCCTTTGAAATGTCTTCTCATGCTCATTAATTATTCGGGAGGTTATTTGTTTAGGATTGAAAGACTTAAGGGACAGATATGTCCCTGAACTGAATTAATTTTGATCCAGTCCAAGGACTTGAACAAAATTAATCCAGTCCTTTCACAGGAATTTACCAGGTTTCAAGTAACATCATGTGACCCAAAAAGTAGCCCATTGATTGGCTGGTTTACTCATGAATTATTAATGAGTATGATTGTTCAATTCGTTATTTTCTCAATAATCGAGGGTCTCCGTTACGTGCGGACAGACTTAGCGGCACCTTAGTGTTTGACTTTCAGTTTTAAGGTAAAGGTGATCGATTGGCCGTCTTATCATCTTTTGTTGTATTCACTTGTGGTGAGCTGTTAATATCAACCGACGTCATTACTGTAACAAAGCTTTATTTGCCCCCTGAACGCCCCACAATGCCTTGCGATTGAAGATTGTCACCGTATCGTATGAGTTGTTCCGTTACGTTTATTTTCTCGTCATATTTTTTCGCAACTCTTATTTTTGACGACCCTGTAATCTAATTTCCAAAAGAGCACATTTGGTTAATCAAAAAAACACGACGTTGATATCAAAATGTCGGTAGGTTGCGTTTTTATTAGTACAGAAATAAAATGTGTTTTATTGATTGAAATTTTTATTCGTAAAACATTCTTAAAGTTTAAAAAATAATCGAAAGGTTGTTTTTTTTACTAGTGAAGGTATCCGTTTTCTTAGCTTGTGATGCATACATAAACTGCTTCGAACTCCAATATCATTCCTATCTACTGGGTTTTCACAGATTTAGCAGTGTAAATCTCTACAATGTGCTCAATACCTTTCAATTTTTCGCCTTTATTCTTGAAATGCTTATCGAGTATATTAACGAGTTTGGTTTGGAAACTAGAACGATGGTCTTCGCTGGCGGAGGCAACACCTCCAAACGACGCAAAAAATTGGACACATTGATTGAAATTCATCGCTTGAAAATTTCTAAGTTTTAAATTCTCCTGAAAATTTTCAAACAGATTAGAATTTAACAAGGCTTTACGCCATTTGAAATCGTGTTCAAATGGAGCCTTGGTTTTGTTATAGCTTTCATATAGAATTTTGTAGGTGTCCAGGACCCACTGAGGACTTTCCGTCTCGCTTGGTAGGTTTGTTATGTAGCCTAGCGTGCCATTTGGTTTGAGGATGCGGTACATCTCTTGGTATGCATCTTGGTTGGCAAACCAATGGAAACATCCTGCTCCTAGAATGGCATCGACACTGCTGTCTGGAAATGCTGAAAATATTAGAATAAGGAAACAGAAATGAGGGAAAGAAACAGAAGAAGGCTGTTATACATACGTACACCGACACGAGTGAAAAACGTCTGCGCATGCTCTGAATCCGAATGCAAATTAGTCAAAAAGTAAATTTGGCTTTCAAACATTCCTGATAAATTGGACTTCACAAAATGCCAAAACTTAGTGTCCATGCTTGAAACTTAAGGCTAATTCTTTCATATTGTGTTTGTTTATACAGTATCTTGGGGTCTGACAAAAGTATACTCTCGGACTTTTTTGTATACTTGGAGAAAACAAACATTTATTTTCTCACTCAAACTCTTCAAAATTCTCTTAGAAAACGTGCTGAAGTGCACGCATGCGCAAACGTTTTTCTCTAGTGTCACGTACACCTAGTCGAAATATGGCAATCAATAGACATTTTCGGCTTGTGCGTACTGTTTTCGTACTTCAGATCTCATCTAATTCTCTTGAGAATAAGACTTCTTTGTTTTAATTTTCTCCATATTTATGTGTCTTCTCATGCACAGCCGTTAAACAAAGAAATAATACTCTAGGGAATGACACGTGGACTAAAATGGGAAAACATTACGCACAAGTGGATTTGATCAATTACCAATGAACTTACGCATGTTTTCAGCTTTACAAAGAGCAAACTCCACGTCCGGTAGATACTTTGCACATGCTTTTTCCATGCATTCTAGTGGGTCTGTTGCAACATAGCGCACTTTGCCCTTCCCTTCCAGTGCGGCAAGTGCAGATGTAGTGAAAAGACCAGTGCCAGCACCAAGCTCTACTATAGTAACGGGCTGGTCATCTTTTGACAAGATCTTGTTGTCTGCCGACAATATCCCAGTCTGCTGGAGAAGCAATTCTGCAGATTCTACTGTGTATTTGGTCTGTATCTCGTGGTATACATTGGTGTCATCAAAGGCCTTTGCGGCTTTATTTAGCTGAACTTTTAGCTCCTCGGATTTTGGCATTGTAAAATCTAAAAATCAAATAGATATCAGAAGAACTGACCACTGGGCACTGGGCACGTCAACCAAAGACACCCTGGCAGTGACCCTCAGTGTCTACATCTCATACTTCAACGACTTCACAACGTGTTACATGCAAATAAGCTCGAGAGTAAAAGAACATACTAATGAGGCGTTAAATTAACCTTAAATTAGACCTTAGATTAAAATTAAATTAACTTTGTTTATAGAGGATATCACTTGATAAACTCGTGGTCCTCTTTTAAGAGAAGATGTCAGCAAAAATCAAACAAAATCGTCTATGACTATGACGTAACATAAGGGATTTGAGTTATGTTGTTGCAACTTTTAATATTGAACGCTGGACATTTTTTGAAAACAAATTTATAAGAACCTTTATGTGAGTCACGAGTAAAAGGGCGATGCTTTTGAAATATTGTATTCCAGAACGAGTGCAGTGTTGTATATTAAGGTAGCTCCATACAGTTAATTTTTACCGCGAGGGAAATGGGAACGAGTTTTATGATGGCGCGAGCTTTTAAAGCCACGAAAAACAAAATAAAGATGGCGGTGCGCCAAGCAGTTTCAAAAAATGTCGTAAAATTACTTTTCAAAACATGCTGGAATAAAAGAACACTGCAAATAATCCAAAAAAATGTCCAAACAATTACATCAGTGCCTTTTAACGACTCAAGTGAAGCTCAAAACAAGTTCAATTTTAATATTTCGTGCATTATCGATGAGCCTGCGAGTGGTAATTCCGCGAGAAATTCAGCAATATCATGGATGTTCAGTGGGTTTGTATTGGCTGGCACAAATGTTTACCTCGCTCGCTCAGTTTCGCACATGCGCAAATACGGATCTTGTAGAAATTTTATTTTGATGACGTAATTGACTAATTTTTGTGCGCGATTTTTGAAATTAAAAGTCTCGGAAATTTGGCGGTAAAATGTCTTCAAAATTTTACAGTGTTTTTTCGATATCAAAAGCAATCAGCTTGCAAAATATTTAGCGAGTTCTAACGACAGAATGTTTTTAATTGTGAAAAGACAGAAATTGCGTTAAATCTAAGGTTCTGTCGTTGGGATACTTAAGTCGCGGTGTCAAATGATGAAATAAGTAGTATGAATTCACTTAACATATTTAGAAAAAAATTCACCGCGAAAAACTCGAGCTTTAATTTTTTTTATTACAAAAAAGCCTCAATTGAGACTAACGTTACGTTGCTATGGCGACCCGTCATGTGATATTTTTTTGTAAAAACTGAAACCTTGATTTACTAATATTAGTACAATGCGCAAAAAAGGGTCAAAACATACTTTTTTTTTTTTTAATACAGCAATATGTAACATGTACCTCAAAAGCCTTTTAACTATATGGAGCTACCTTAAATGATCCCTTATGTTACGTCATAGCATGCATAGTTAATAGAGGTCATGGTCATAGTCACTAACATATTGGGAACTATATAAACCTTCGTATCTTAAAGGCCCGACGTTCAAATGACGAAATATCTTCACAATCAACTATCCACTATCTAAAGAATCAATTCTGAAAATATTGTGTAAAGGCTTATAAGCTCTTTAATTGCATTTTGATATTTCAAATGTTTATATGTCTGAAAAGAGAAGACTACATAAAAATGTCTGCAACCATACACTGCTCACAATAAGTCATCAGGTTTCTACGCGGGAACAACACATGGGTCAATCTAAACTATTTATTCGACAAGATAGAGCTTATATCTTGATGGCAAAACTCGTTGAAGCCTAGAGCAATCAATTACAGGGGGAACGTACAAAGTATACGAGGAAATAAAGAGGGAAAACTCGATAAAACGCACTGAATTGATAACACGAAGCACGAAAACGGGCGCACGAAACCCACTCACACGTTGGAGCACTACTCTGTCACACAAAAGCGTTACGGGATATCACAATCAACGTAGATCATAATTAACTAATGAATAACTGAAATAATTAAACTATGAGATGAGTAGATAAAAAATCCAAACCATGTTGGATTGAACAATAGATTCACCACGCGTAGCTTCAAATTCAAGCGCTTGAGAATTAATTCATGCTGGGGAAACAAAGGTTTTTATTCTCATGAAAATAAACATGGCTGCCGTGTGATAAAACTCCATGGAAAAAGACTTAGGAATTTTGGAATAGACTTGTTGGGGTTGGTCTCGACAAGTAGTAGAACATGAAAATGTTTTCCAAGACAATTTTCAAGGCGTCCAGACACAATATGAGCAGCCGATCTGTATGCGCCTTTCAACGGCTCGCATCTTTCACATTGTAATTATATTGCTGATTATGCAGCTAGATGAACAAGTGTATAGAGTGACCACAGTAAATCCGTGAAACTTTAGTAATACTAAATAGCACAATTTTATGCCAAATCCATTGTTTTCTATTGTTTATCTAGCACTATTTTGTACTATTTAGTAATTAGTGTTTCACGGATTAATTGTTTGCACTTTGTTAGTAACAAGATAACTGTAAAATTGTAAAATCTTAAGATTTACGCTTTTATACTACAGTTTTCGATATTCCGTGAACTCGGACATTTCAAGGGCTTGTAGTGAAATTGGTTTTTTCACTGCCTCCAGTCAAGAACATAAGGTTCCGACTGATTAATTTTGATTTGACGGCAGCGACTCGGCTACGTCTCGAGTTTGTATATCGGATACAACACGGCCACTCATACTGTATATATTACATAAAAGCCTTCGTCTACGAATAATTTTCAATGAGCAGAAAACAGTATTGTTTTGTTTAACTCATGCTTGTTACAATCGGATGATTGTGCATCTTTCTCAAGCACAATACGGCTAATCGCACCGGCCTTAAAAATCTCTCTATATGCTTCTAAAAACATTAATTTTAACCATTTTAACAGTTTAAGAAGTTCACTTAAGAAGTTCGCTTCTTTAGTGTTCTTGTCTCGAGGTTCGAACGCATTCCCCTAGCCTTACATTCTTCACCAGCACTTATTAGTAACGACCACTGTTATATATATTATCCAACTAGCTTTGGAGTTAATCCTTATCAAGGATCTTACAACAAGAAATTAAACGTTTGAGTCAAAGAAAACAATGTTGTGAGCCCTGCTTACCTAACACAGACGTTTGCACAACTTAGTCAACTTGCTTTGGGTGAAGTAATTAAATGTGTCTTCCAGGCTAAAAGCTGAGACAAACAAAAGCCATAAGTGTGACCAAACCCCCTATATATATATTGTCAACCGACTTTGAAACAACCAATCAGTCCTTGTCTTTAGGGACCATTCATTATTTATTTAAAAATCACTGACGCGATTAAATATTCGTTCTGAATAAATTGTTCCCGCTAGTAATAAGATAATAATGGCGAGAAACATCCATCAAATGCATGTCTTTGGGTTTAGGGAAAGGAAAAAAAAGTAGTTATGATTCAGTTCACAATTCCGAAAATATGAAGGCATTAAAAAAATGTCTCCTTCAACACTTTCGGCTCGCCTACGAAGGTTCGTGCTGTAAACCAGGCATAACTAGTCAGATAAAATTATGGAGTCAACTCGGTTTCAATGATTACTACCCAGAGTTCCTTTCGGTCTAGTCGCGTAGGCTTGAGTTGGTCGACGACAACATTTTTTGAATTGACTGTATCTTAATTCCCTACATAGCTCGGTAATGAGTATGCAGTGAGGATAAGATACTGAACAAATCGACAGTCAACCGGCGGCGCCGTTTTCTTTCATCCTTGTGAACTCGACTGAACTGTCTGAACATATAAGCTTAAACTCCAAGTAGTGCTCTCTTTTGTCTCTATTTTTACGGTCAAAACTATCTTTCCAATATTTTCCACCTTTTTATCTGTTCCTTAAGGGAACTTTCCTAATTGAATGAGTGATAAACTCAGAACGGATTTATTCACAAATACTTAGTTGTCAGATCATTCAAAGCCGTGCCATGTTTACAATTTGCTTAAGATTCTTGTCACAGTGATGATAACAGGGTAAATTATACACCGTGAAAAGATGGAAAAACTTACTGACGTTTAGGGCGCTAGTCCTTCGTCGGAGTAAAAAAGAAAGAAGTGGTAGAAAGGAGTGTATATATGATAGAATAAGACAAAAGAAACCAATGAGAGCAAGGTAGGCAAGGAAACAAAAACAAACAATCAAAAGACAAAAGAAAGGGTTAGTTGAAAGCAAAGCGTTTATTAATCCCGTTGGGACTAAGATTGCACAATACAGGGGCGACGGAAGCAGAAAACCTTTGGGGTGGGGATGGGGGCACTGAAATATTATATTCATCGCTATATATAGGGCTAGACGCGACCTACGGATGCATGACGTCGACTGAGATTACTCTCGGCTAAATTTTGATCATGCTCTAATCTATAGCTATGGCCAGCAGGAAGTTTTATCTTTGGACTAACAAATATGAAGCAGGTCTTTTAGAAAGCTATGACGATTTCCTGAAGCTTGATCGGCCTGGCAAACACTGCTTGAAAAAGTTCAATGACGAAGACGAAGCTAAAGAAGCTTTAGAGAAGCAATTGCAAGAACTGGCTGCGAAGAACCAGGAAAATAGAAGTTCGCAAATAATACAAGAAGAGCATGATAATGTTCAAGAATCGCAAAACCCCGTAGACGATTTGACGATGACAGAAATTGCAGGGGAGAAGGAAGAAATTGTCAACGGCCATGATGACCGTTATGAAAAGCTCGAAGCAGAGATGAATGCTCAAAAGGAGATCAATGGGAAGTTCGAAAAAGAAATAACAAAAAACACCATAGAGGTGAGTGAACTTTCCTTATAGCTAAAAGATTTAGAGCAAAAAGCAAAGTCTTGGATTGGAGAAATTAAGATATTTTTGAATAATCTCGTAGAAGATTTTAAAACCGAATACGACAACAAAATCAAATCCCTAGAGAACCAATTAAGCGACTTCAACAAAAGAATGACCAAGTACGCCAAAAAACTGAATAAGAAGTTAGAAGAGGCCGACAGATCCTTATTGGAACTATCAGAGAAATTAAACTCGACTAGAGAACAAGATGATGATGATGATAGTGACGACGACGATAATGATGAATCGACAGATAAGTCGCAAATAATTTATTATCAAGTAGAGACTGAAAACAGATTTGACGCACTTCAAGAGAATGACAGTAATGATGTTCCACCTTCAAACACATCAATAAAGTCGAACGGTGCAGAACAAAACAATAGCAATGAAGTAAACAATGAAAGCCATAAGCATACTGATGAAGAACAAAGTAAACAAGATTCGCATCCACAACAAGATGAAAAAGGACCGATCCTTATCCTAAGTGATTCCATGCTTAGAGGAGTAAGGCAAGACAAGTTTGCGCCAAATAGATATGTTAATAAGCAGTACATCGCAGGCGGTACAAGAGAGCTTCTGAGACATTTGAACAACATAGAAGATAACACCAACTACGAGTTCATAATCATCCATACATGAACAAATGGCATTGGGAAGCTGTACAATGAAAATGTAGTAGAAAACCTAAGTACAGCCATATCACAAGTACAAAGTTTATGGCCTTCAAGTAAAATTGGGCTCTCAAGTATCATATATACCCCACGGGATGAACAGAAAAACATTGAGATCTTTAACATAAATACAGAGCTATATAACCGATGCAGCTATTCAGATGATGTGATATATATTGACAACACTAGAGTCGCTTGCAATCGAGATGGGACACTGAATGCAGAAGTCTTCTATGACCATATACATCTTAACAACCAGATTGGAGTTAGAAAGGTTATTGGCTTACTTAAAAGGAATAAGAGGTATATACTTCATCCGGAGAGAATTTTGTTTTACAATACACTTATTAAGCCACTTATCGAGTATTGTGCCCCTGTTTGGGGAGGTTGTTCCAAGGAGGGTAAATATCGCCTTCTTAGATTGCAGAAAAGAGCAGCTAGAACAATATTTGATGCAGCACGTGATGCACCTTCTGTCCCTATGTTTAACAAACTTGGTTGGATTCCTATTAATGAATTGTGCAATTACTTGACCGGTGCTCTAATGTTTAAGATCTTAAATGGGATTACTCCTAGTTATCTACTCAATTACATTAAACCCATGAAAAATGTTCACAAATTTGAAACTCGCTTTTCTAAGTACAACGTTAAGGTACCGAAAATATCATTGACTACAGCTGGAGGCCGCTCATTCAGTTTTAGAGCGTCTACTTTATGGAATTCCTTGTCTGTAGAATTGAAAACTGCATCTTCTATAAATAATTTTAAATCTAAATACTTATCGAGTATTCTTTTAAACCAGGAATCAATGGACCATTTTAAGATTTAGTTAGTTTTATTGGATATAAGTATATTTTTATTATTTAATTATAATTATTTAATCATATTCTAGTTAATATAGACTAAGTCCAGGGCTTGCGCCGGTGTGGTTGAAGACAGGGAGACCTGGCGCGACACAGAGCGATCTGGCGTGACGAGTCGCGCCGGGTCTCTCTGTTCGCGTGGCCTGGCCCCCACATAGGTGCGAGTCTTCGACTTGGTCTATAATATATAATATATTATTCTTAGTACTTTTTTATATATGTATATTTATATTTTCATGTAACTATTTATATTAAGTCTTTTGAGGGCCACAAGTTTGTAAGCTTTTGCTTTTGGGTGTTACCCTCTTTAAATAAAGTATATTATTATTATTATTATTATAAAGCTCGTCAGCAACTCAAAATTTAATTTGGGGCTCAAGAAAAGAAACATTTCATATAGCCGCAGACGCAGGACAAGAGCAACAAAGCACTAGAGTTCACCTTCAAGATTCACAGCCTGAGGTATCGTCACCATGGGACATCACGAAACCTATAGATTTAATCCAGAAGCCAACCTCTGAAAAGAATGATGAATTAATAAAGAACTTTCTGCAGGTCATAGCACAGTTGGTGCAGGGTCAGGTTTAGTAATTTATTTACTTATTGATATATATGTATACTTTTTTTTTCTATAGAATTTAAAACGTAGAATTTTTGCTTAAATTTGTTTCAAATGCCGGGGGCCTTAAGATTAGGACTCTGGAATTTGCATGGGCATTACAGCAAAAATCTTGGAAACAAATTGAAGCTAAAAGAGGTTAACAATATAATTAATAGTCATGATATTTTTGGCATTGTAGAAACACACGCCAGCCTTGATTCTGACTTGAAATTAGAAGACTATAAATACTATACAAAATGTCGTGACAAAACAGGAAACCGCCATGCTGGAGGAATAGCACTATACATAAACAATAGAATCAGCAAGGGCGTTTCCTATATACCGACGTCTAATCAAAATGTTATTTGGTGTAGAATAAGTAAAGACTTTTTCCATCTAACAAATGACATATACGTAGGCACAATTTACCTAAGCCCAAATAATTATGCTAAAGAGAATGATGAAGATATATTGCAGGATATAGAACTAGATATAATTAATTTTTCAACTAAAGGTGAAGTCATTCTACAAGGCGACTTTAATGCACGAACTGGGGAAATCCAGGAATACATAAATGATGATGACAGTAAGTACCTTAATTTACCTGATGATTATCTCATTGACAATCAAATGAAAAGGTACTCTAAAGACAAAGAGAACGTCGATAAAAGGGGTAAATGCCTAATAGATATTTGCACGGCTTGCAATTTACGAATCTTTAATGGAAGGGTTATTGGCGACTTGACGGGCAAAAAGACTTGTTTTCGATACAACGGAAATAGTCTAGTCGACTATGTAATCGGGAGTACAAATCTACTTGAAAAAGCTCCATTTTTGAAGGTTAATCCACTAATGCCAGATCTATCCGATCATTGTCATATTTCTTATGGAATAGAAATCCAACTTTCCCCCAAAAACAGTGGAAACAAAGAAAGAGAAGAAAATAGGGAATTTTCGACAATTTCTAGCTTAAAGTGGCATACTGGAAATATCGATGAATTACAAAACATTTTAAGCACTACAGAAATACAAGCAACGCTGCGCGAATCAATAGAAAACGCAGATAATGTAGACTCAATGGTTAAGGCATTTACTGAAACCCTAACAAGCATAGGAACAGAAGCAGGTCTTTGTTCCCTAACTAAACAAACTAAAGCATTTAAAGAAAATACAGATTCACAAAAGTGGTTTGATTCAGAATGTGAAAACAAAAAGAAAAATCTTCGATCTCTTGGAAAACAAATTTGTAGGAATCCAAATAATGAACAACTTCGTAGGAATCTACATACCCATAAAAGGTCCTTTCGAAGCATTTGTAGACGTAAGAAATAGAGATTATCACATGTTAAGAACTTGATATCATTTTTATTCACGAGTTTTTCCGACGAGCGAGTCCTCGAGCGAGTGAGCGATATGATACGGAAAAACGAGTGAATAAAAACGATATCAAGTTCTTAACATGTAATAATTTGTTTATTACACATTTAAGCTCGATATATAACACACACAAAATGTTTTATTGTCTTAAATATCCTTAACCGACTTACACCATTTCAAAATGTTAAAGAATTATACGTTTCCAATTCAAAATCATTCAAGATATTAAAGCTTAATTAAAAATGTAAGAAGCACAAAATTCATCTTGAATTTGATAGAAATAAACACTAAATAGAGATTTATGTGATAATGTGATTGGTTCAAGTAAAATATATCGCAAGATTTGATTGGACAGTTTACCGTGAAGTGATATCGTATCACTTCACTGATATGGTTTTTATTCACGGCTTTATTTCACGGATATCGAGCTTAAATGTGTAATAAAAACAAATATTTCAATTCAAAATTAATGAACCTTGACCTCAAAGATTCGAAATCCACCTGGAAGTCTTTGAAACAACTTTTTAATGTAGGCAAAGCAAAAAATGCAAACTCCTGTCGAGCAAACGAAAAGGACTTATTTAATCAATTCAAAACGCTTAATAGCTCCCAGACATCTGCAGTAAATACTACGGAGACCTTAGAACAGTCGCAAAGTCAAGGGGAATTAGATTTTTCCAATACAGACCAAGAAATATATGAAGTTCTAAGTAACCTAAAGAAACATAAAGCTCCCGGCCCTGATAATATTCCAAATGAGCTATTGATAACGGGAAAGGAAGCACTAAAAGGACACCTAACGGTAATTTTCAATAAAATCCTAGACAACGGAAAGTTTCCCTCTTCATGGAATCTAGGATATATTGTTCCATTGCATAAAAAGGACGATCCAACGAAAGCTGAAAATTACCGTGGAATAACACTCCTTTCTGCAATTGGCAAACTTTTTACGGCAATACTTAACAAACGGCTCTATGATTACCTAACTACGAATAATATAATTAAACAGGAACAGGGTGGGTTTAGAAAAAAGCACGGAACAACAGACAGTATTTTTATTCTGAAATCTGTAATCGATAAATATGTTAAAAGTAAGCCACGGAAGAAAAATAATTTCCTTTTTTCCTGCTTTGTAGATTTTCAAAAAGCGTTTGACTGCATCCCAAGGAAAAAATTAATGGCAAAACTTGAAAATGTTGGTATAAATGGAAATTTTCTAAGAGTGATACAATCGATGTATTCCACTGATCAATCAGCAATCAAAGTAAATGGACACATTTCTCCGACATTTTCCTGTTATATGGGTGTTAAACAAGGCTGTATGCTGAGCCCTACATTATTTAATTTATATCTTCACGATCTGCCTGACTCATTAAATTCGTGTAACAACAATGATGTAATGTTGAATGGCAAACCGATTAGTACTCTTTTATATGCAGATGACCTGGTTCTGTTCTCTAAATCTGCTAAAGGGCTTCAGAAATATCTCGACAAACTAGAGGCATTTTGTGAACAATCAGGCTTAACAGTTAATATAACAAAGACAAAAGTGATGGTTTTCAATAATACAGGGAAGACAATGAATAACTTCCAATTCTATTTGAACAAATTTAAACTAGAAAACGTTAAATCATATAAATATTTAGGATTAAATTTTACAACCTTTGGAAACTTTACGTTTGCAAAACAAGAATTAAAAAAGGCTGCATTAAAGGCACTATTTCAGATGAAAAAACAAATGGGTGAATTTTTTACATCCAATATCAAATTAACTATAAAACTGTTTGACTCGCTTGTTACACCAATACTTCTATACGCAAGTGAGATATGGGATATGGGGTATCGAAACATTAAGCACCAAAGACCAAGAGCCCATGGAACTTGTTCATTTGAAATTTTGCAAAATGCTCCTCAAGGTGACAAAGAATGCTAGTAACCTTGCATGCAGAGCTGAGTTAGGATGGTTTCCGCTAAAATGCAAAGCATGCAGTAAAAGCTTTAAATTCTGGCATAAAATTATAAAGTCGGAACTACACCCAAAAAAACTTTCAGCCGAAGTCTACCAAGATATTAAAAATGAAACTAAAAAAGCCTTTTGGAGCATAAAAATTAAAACTACTTTAGAACAACTCGGATTGGGGATAATTTGGATGAAACAAAATGAACTTTCTCCAAGATGGTATGAATATGGAAAAACAATAACCCAAAGAATATATGACATTGAGAGGCAAATTTTATGGAGTAATCTCCACAATGATGAAAGGAAAGACGACAGACATAAAAATAAACTCAGAGTCTTTCGTCAGTTCAAAACGGATTATAACTTTGAAGAATATTTAAGTCAAGTCACCAATATTAAGCACAGAGTGGCGCTTACAAAATTAAGAATTAGTAACCATAAGCTTGAAGTAGAAACGGGGAGGTATAAGAGGCCTTATCTCATTTACGATGAAAGGATTTGCCCAGTGTGTAAGTCGGGAGTAGAAAACGAAAAACACTTTCTAGTTTGGTGTCCACTATATGACTCTCATAGAAACGACTTAAGAGAGTTCATAGAAAAAAACACCAGCATTAATTTCAACAATATGAGCGCTGACAGTCGTTTTATATTCTTAATCAATTCAAAATCAGCGTCTCTACAAAGAGCCATATCAGCATACATTCATCAATGTATGCTGATACGTGAAAATGAAATACGAAAATTACCTAATACATAGTATATATATATACCTATAATATATTTGGAATCAAACACTCATGTACTATTAGTATAAGGTGCCAAATAAAATTGTATTGTATTGTATTATTGTATTGTATATGATTATCCATAAAATCAACTTAATAAGCTTTTTATTATTATAACATGTTATTTTCACATGTGAAAATATCAGTTTTTCGAAAAGGAGAAATATAGGCATTTTATGGATAATTATATGTTAAAAATATAACATAGGCAAGATACAACGCGTGCTCTGATTGGCTAATTTGCTATGTGAAAAAAATGGATATCCCATAGAAACTTTTTTTTACGGTGAAGCGGCGAAAAATTCACCGTTGGTTCGCTAGCTGTAGCAAATAGCAAAGTGTTTCGTGACTTAAAACTAGAAATGGCTTCTTTTCCATCTAACAAAGATTATGAGCTTCCTAATTTTGATTTTGAGTTTGAGCAAAACATTGAACCCCCAGTTAATAAACAACAAAAAAGGCGCTTATAAAGCGCATGTGCCTACTACTTTTTGGATTGTTATAAACTCTAACTCCATTATTTTTTTGTGTGTTTGCACGGCCATTACACAGTGAGTACCAATAGTGTAATTGTTTTACGGGTTGTATTATTTAATTTCATGTTTTTTCTTTCATTGATTACTTTTTTTATATTTGCTGATGTATATTAAACTTGATAATATCACTGATCTTGTAGACTCTTTTTGACACACAAATTCTCACAAATTTGTCATGTAATAGGAGTGAAGTAATAGGCGAGGAAGCCTTTTTCAGCAGAGAATGTTTCGAAATATTATTGTAGGAGTAGTGTTTGTAGTCTAGATGGCTTTGCTTTGCTAATATGAATGTTGATATTGAGCACTTATTGGCCGGCGTGTGGGAGGGCCATACCGTGAAATATTTGGCTGGAGATTATGCTGCAGGGTAGCGATCAGTCTTCCATTAGTAATGTCTCTTCTACTTCATATATGATTATTTATGTCGATTAACAGGTATAAGACAAGTAATGAAATACTTCATGATCATTTACATGTAATTTGGGCTTCCTGTGTTATGCCGATTCATTTTGTGCAACTGTTGCGTGACTGAAACGAAATGGCGGAACGTTTTCTCGTTTTCTCGATGAAAAAGCCACTATGTTCTCCCAGACTTAGACCAGTTGTCCCTTGAGGTCTCTTCTACTTCATATATGTGATTCTGTTTGGCGATTAACAGGTATAAGTTATGAAAATATGCTTTGTTTATTTGTATATGTAATAGGACTCCATGCCGCTGTCCAATTAAGAAATAATTGGACGAGGAAAATTCCGAGGACTGACAAAATTGGATAAGGCCGTAGGCCGAGTCCAATTTGGCAGTCAGAGGAATTTTTCGAGTCTAATTATTTCTTGATTGGGGAGCATGAAATCCCATTACCTATTAATTATATAGCTGCCTAATTAATCCCATATCAACAAGACCTGTCCAATTAAGAAAATAATTGGACCGTTACCTATATGGGATTAATGAGAAACTGTATCATTAACTTAGTAATCGGTCCCAGATTTGTAAGTTTTCAATCTTTATTGAAATAACCACACACCGCATTTTTTAATGTCGTGTCCATATCAAGACGTTTGATTGACAGCTGTCACGCACATGCATGTCTTCGTCGTTGCCGTGTTCAATGCTAATTTTTATCTTCTCTATCAAAGTAAACCTGAAACGAGCAGCAATGGTCACGTGATTAATAAATTGTATAATTACTGTTGCTACTGTTGACATGTGACGTCACATGCCCGCCATATTGAATACGGTACTTTTGACCCCAGGACCTGTCATTCGTACTGCTTATTCTCAATTAAAAGCCAGAAACCTTGGGAAACCCTAAGCAAATTTTGGCTTGCTATGCTGAAGTTTGAATCATATTTTCTAACAGCTAGAGCGCTGGTGATCAAATGTTTGGATTTATATTTTTCTGTCCCCGATTCATTTTGCCTTTTTTTTTTTTTTTTTTTTGGTTCAACCACGTGACTCAAAATCCCTTGAGATATAAATAACAGCTAAACAGCCGCCATCTTGGTTGATCTAAGAACAGAAGCTAATGAGATATGCTTTGTTATCATCAACCAAAATGGCGGCTATGACGTATAACATGCATCCTAATTATTAAGAATATTCTAGAGCTAATTGCCAACTTTTTGCAATCCGTATCTGGTTGCTGTTTAGCATCGATAATTTTTCCCTGAGCACCTGTGTTTGGCTTTCTTGATTGTTTGCCTAATATATATATATATTTTTTTTTTCAAACTCTTGAATTTCTAGCAGTTTTCACGGGTCTCTGGTATTTTGTCGAGCATGCGTAGTAACAATGACAGTCGTTCAACACAGGCTGCCATGGCTTTAGTTATATATTTACCTATTTCCTAGATATTCTGCAATTTTCTCCGCATCGCAGTCCTCACATGGTGTAATTATTAGCAGTCCCTGAGGTTTTACTATTTCACGCATGCGTACTAACCAGGCTGTTGGTAAATTTAAGAAAATTGTTTATAAGACCTCAAAGCCTTTTGCATTCTAAAAACTACCAACCAAATGAACCAAGTAACCACTAACCAGACAAACAGACAAACAGATAGACAGCTAATCTGCTTATCTGCTAATTTGCTGATCTGTGCACTCTATGTTGCCGCTTACCTTTGGGACAAACGAGACGGGCGAGGCCACTGAAAGCAACTAAATTGAAACTACCTACTTCATTAGGTAGCCATGAGAGCTATTGAAGAGAAGGTATTTAGTGCCACATGTTTGTTAGTTCTACTATAGAGTATCACTCAGAGATTAGAAGGGAGGAATAAACGGTTTAACAAAACTGAATAAACAAAAACAAAAACAAAGACAAAACAAAAAACAAAAAACAAAAACAAAAGAAAAAAACGAAGAAAACAAGAACAAAAAAACAACAACATAGACTTAGACATTCAGGTTGCTGAAAGCGCCATTTTATAAATTTAGATTTTTAGCTTATTAACGTAGATTTTTAGATAAAGATACATAGTTATATATTTAATATATATTTCAATTTTCCTTATTAGTCAGTTTTTCATCTTATAATTCCTTCTTCTTTGTAAGAACAAAAAAAGAAGAAAAAAAGAAGAAAAAAAGAAGAAAAAAAGAAGAAAAAAAGAAGAAAACAAAAACAAAAACAAACCGAAACAACAAACGAAAAAAGAAACATCTTGTGCGAATTCAGACATTCCAATGGTTGTTGTGAAATGGGTTTTTTTGCTACCGTCTATCAAAACTAATTAGTCGGCACCTTTCATGTTTTCGATTGACGGCAGCGAAAAACCTATTTCACAACGAGCCGTTGGAATGTCTGAGTTCGTAGAATATGTAAAACCGCAGTAAATAAAAGACTTAAAGTTAACTTAAAGTTTTTGTGCAAGAAAAAACTGTTTGAACCTGTTTGAACGTAATTCTTTCTGCACGTGATTTGTCAGGGATGTACACCGAGGAATCGTAATCTGTTAGTTTTACTCTCCCTTCTTTCTGGAGTTTCAGAGCAGTGTCAACGAGACGAGCGCTGTAATCGATTCCCAAAACCTGTCGTCAAGGGGAAAAAAAAAGACATTTAAAAATGATTTTAAAATCAGGTTTCTCTTAAATTTATGGCTATAAACAGCCAGGTGATCTCGCCTCGAAGCGTGCAAAAGATTGTTTGTCAAAGAGAACAGTTCCTAATACCCAGTCTCTCTCATATTTCACTGCATCATACTTTTTGATCTTCTGGCGTCGGTACCTCGGCTCCCAAAGTGCAAAAGATTTGTGTACGATTATTACCATGCTGACATCAATAGCTTACGTTGCCATCTTCACACCATGAAGCTACTCAACACTATCAAGCTTATTTATGATTGATCAAGTAACAAGTTTGATACACAACTCAACATGGATTCCTATCAGGTAGATCTTGCACTACTCAGCTTATAGGAGTTCTTAACCACATTGGAAGCCAGCTTGACCGTGGAAACCAAATTGACATGATCTATCTTGATACGTTGAAGCAAGGCCTTTGACAATGTATCTCATCTGCAGCTTAGTGACAAGCTTCGTCATTATGGCTTCAGTGGTAATACATCCAACTCTGGTTGAGTTTGATTGCAGTCTTACCTAAGTGGTTGTAAACAACAAGTTACCTTGCTTGGAGCTACTTCTACTGTCCTATCAGTAACTTATGGTGTCCCACAAGGATTCATTCTTGGTCCGATGTTATTTCTACTTTACACAAATAACGCACATGAATTAATATCCTCCGGTAGCGTAGCAGCGTTTGCAGCTCTCAAGCCACACTGACTCTACTAGCCCTTTTGCAGAAAAACCTTGACGGGCTTTATGATTGTCAACAACATCTAGCTTACATTCAATGTAAAGAAATGCAAAGTACAATTAATAAGCCGGAGAAAGAACTAAATATTTCATCCATATTTTATGGGGGTCCTCCTTTGTTGAACGATCTAATGAAGAACGCGACCTTGGAGTTTGGATTTCCCCCGACTTATCGTGGTAAAAAACAAGTCCTGACACAGAGTGGTAAAGCTAACCAGCTCTTGGGGTATCTTCGTCGCTCGGCTAGAAATATAATGTCACTACCAACTAGAAGCACACTATACCTGACCATCGTACGCCTCCACCTGGGCTTCGCAACACAAGTATTAGCTCCTCAAACAGCGGAACTGATACGGCGCTCCAAACTTTAGCAAAGATGGGCAATTAAACTCATCCTGAATCTTCCATATTTTTGCGAAATCACTTAGTACCAGGAAAAGATAATAAAAACAAACCTTCTTCCCCCATGTTACTGGCATGAGTATCTGGGCATGGTATTCGTTTTCAAAGCTATTACAGGCTTAACCAAGCTCGTTCCTAAAGCTTACCATCTGCTTCTCGCTCTATCAAATCAACAAGGAACAATAACAGTAACAGTGGCAACAAATTCAACCAACCGTTTTAAAATCCTCAACATATCAGAAATCTTTCATGATTAGGGCCACTAGAATCTGCACCATAGTCAGCTTACACTATCACTATCTTCCTTTAAAAGACACATTTTTCAGTACTACATCTCAGCTCTTCAGTGCTCATACAAAGATATAACTAGCTAAAAACTAGTGTGAGCTGCGTCGGTGTTTCTAATGAAACAGTAATGATGAAAAGGTAAATTATACACCGTGAAAAGATGAAAAAACTTACTGACGTTTCGGACGCTAGTCCTTCGTCGGAGTAAAAGAGAAAGAAGTGGTAGAAAGGAGTGTATATATGATAGAATAAGACAAAAGAAACCAATGAGAGCAAGGTAGGCAAGGTAGGATTAATGAACGCTTTATTTTCAACTAACCTTTTCTTTTGTCTTTTGATTGTTTGTTTTTGTTTCCTTGCCTACCTTGCTCTCATTGGTTTCTTTTGTCTTATTCTATCATATATACACTCCTTTCTACCACTTCTTTCTCTTTTACTCCGACGAAGGACTAGCGTCCGAAACGTCAGTAAGTTTTTTCATCTTTTCACGGTGTATAATTTACCTTTTCATCATTAGTGCTCATACAAATTAAGTTTATTAATTTGTAGACTACATTGTAAACTAGCTGTCAGCTAAGTGTAATTTCCACGTTAAATAAAGTTATTATCATTATTATTATTATTTTATTATTATTATTATTTTATTATTATTATTATTATTATCATTTTATTATTATTATCGGAGACGAGGGCTGTACCTCCTTATCCGCGGTCCTTGTATGAAAGTACTGCTTGTAACCAAAAGCTACGAAGCGATTAGAGTAAATTATATTCATCAGATCGTCAAACTACGTTTGAATCAAGCTTGTTCATACCTTATCAAAATGCTTAGAAAGCTCGAAGGCTTGTCGTCCTACAGAACATAAAAGGCTTAACGCCAACCCTGTTCCACTGTTGCATTGGCTAACGTACTCCAAACACACATCTGTAAACGGGTCATTCAGCTGGGGCGAAAAAAAAAGAAGATTGATGAGATGGGAATAGTCTGGATGCTAATGTCAAGGGCAATGGCAAAGGAAGAGGCCGTAATGGCAATGGCAAATAAATGGTAATGGTAATAGTAAGAAATAAATGGTATTGGCAATGGCAATGCTGATCGTTTAACGGTGGTAATGGAAAAAGCAATTGGCAATTGGCAATTTCAACGTTAATGATAGGGTAGCATGGGTGGAATTCGCGGCTAACGCGTCGTCTTTCACCGCTGTGAGTCCAACGGGTCGGGTCGCTGGTTCAAGCCCTGCGGTCGCCACATGTGAATTTATTTTGTTTGATGTGTTGTTCTCTCTCTTGCTACGAGGGTTTTCTCCGGGTTCTCCGGTTCCCTCCCTCCGTAAAAATCCACATGTGAGCTGAGCGTTGTGTGCATAAAATATTAAATGTAGTGGTTGTTCGTGTGGAGGGAACCTCACTGAAGAGCCCCATATGGGGAGTGGTGGTTGTAAAATATTATTATTATTATTATGATATGAGAGATAGAGAACAAATAAATATCATTACCATGTTTCCATACTGTTTAAGGATTTCCTTACGATGAAATTCGTCAGTGTCAATGACATATTGTTTGTTAGCACTTGGATGCATAGCTTTGCCTTCATCTATTCCTGGTATCTTGATGCGGCTCGCTACGAGAAGTATTAGGAAGAAAAGGCAAAAAATCAAGAAAAATGCACAACGAGTACGAAAATCGCACATTTAGATAGACCAGTTTCGAATTCCAAACTACCGCTGTGTTCCTTGATTACAGACTCATTTGCTAGCCTCGTATCAGTGTTTAAATATTCACAAATATCAACAGAAAAGTAAAGAATGCACAACTTCAACAATACAGACGTTTTGAAACTCGACGGACCTTGACTGGAACACGTGAATATTCTGCACAAAGTCGAGGCTAACCCTGTTCAAATGAGTCTGTAATCAAGAAACACAGCGGTAATTTGGAATTCGAAAGGGGTCTATTCACGTGCAAATATTTTTCAGCTGTTGCGTTTGGGGTACCTTTTTTATTGTGAAAACATTAAGTTGGGTTGCCTGCGGCCACTACATCGCCACCAGAACGCGGAACGAACTGTTCCTGTCGATCTTCGGTGGATCAGACGGTCGACTGGAAAATTGTGTTTGCAACCGGAATCCGGAACGTTAACGATTTACAATTTTAAAAAAAGTGTTTGCGAGACAAGTTGCACCAATCGTTGCGAAAAGTAGAATTCGTTTCTAGTATTGCCAAAAATTGAGTTTCCGTTGCACCGTGTAAACACTTTTTCAACTTGTGTCGCAACGCTGTTCCGAGACAAGTAGCAGAGAAAATTGCTCAGTGTAATCGCGTCTTAAAAGTTCGCCGCTTCTTCCTTAACTTATTCATATCTGGTCCTCCAAACAGATATATAAGAGAAGATAACAGCATATAGAGGTTAGGCGTTTGCTGTGACTCGGGTCGGTTAGGTAAGGCGCTAAGGTAAGACGGAGCTGGTGGACGTGGCTTTAGGCCATCTCACTTTTTACGAGAGTGTCACTTTATTTCACCTTATCTTAGTTCGATTTCCTGTGAGAAAAATTATTTAAAAATCCCTGG
Source organism: Actinia tenebrosa (assembly GCF_029948245.1). Classification (NCBI taxonomy): domain Eukaryota; kingdom Metazoa; phylum Cnidaria; class Anthozoa; order Actiniaria; family Actiniidae; genus Actinia; species Actinia tenebrosa. Next base: position 16,011,721 of record NW_028292581.1, read on the forward strand.
ACAAAATTATTCTTCTTTTAATGACTTACTATCCACGCCTATTCCAAGTGTGTAGACATCAGTACTGACAAGGCGCACAGGGGGAGGGGCGGGGTTGACAGATTTCGCAACATGAAAACCAACATGTTGGAAAAAGTGCGGACGAAAAAAACTTCTTACAAAGCGAGATGCAAATCTTCCAGTTGACGCCCATGAGCAACCCTGAGGAAAAACCGTTACAAAAAAATTAAAACATCTCACAGTTCCATCAGTTTTTGCACTCATCTTGAAAGGTAGCCGTGCCTTTGCATCCTTCATATAGACAGGTCTCCATAATTACATGCTCACCGTTCGTCTAACTTCAATGCAAAGGACCACCAAAGGACAATGGTTACCTTTCAAGATGGCACAGGGAACTGTGAAGGGGACTACTTGCTGGGATAGAAAATTTTTATCTATAGTAACATCTAGGAAATGGCTCTTTTCATAGTCGCTTTCCCATTTCAGACCATGTGTCATTCTGTTGAGAATACGATTCTTTGTTTGAGTTGTATTTAGTATATTCATGTGTCTTCTCATGCGCAAATGTTAAACAAAGAAATGATACTGTAGGGAATGAAGAAAACAATACGCCCAAGGTAAGGGGGTCTACCAAAGAAGTGATGAGGAATGATTAACATATTAGATATTCCACTTCTAGCCTGCTAAGGCCGTGCGGAATTCAGAGCAGTTTTGAGCATTTTAGTAGCCTTGCTGTACTCCTACGATCTGCGGCTGCTCTCACTTTCATCACTCCTGCGCTGTTTTGGTACTTTTGAGAAATCTGCCAGGTCAACTCCCATACTCATACACGAGTACAGTGAGACCGATGTGAAAAGAATGGAACTCATGTCACATACCACCATTATTCCATGCTTTCCGTCACAATTCACAGTCGAGAAATCCACATAAAGATAGTGTGGTTCAAAACCAGGCAATCCGTTGAACTTGTCCTCCAACCAACACCACACGTTGCCGAACACGTCATGGAAGCCTTTTTCATTGGCTGGGAACATGTTTACGGGCTGGAAGAAATAGAACGATAGGCTGAGCGAGGATGACATCATGGATCGATTGTTGGAAGGTTTGAAATATGGAAGGAAAAATAGACAAATGGATAGATGGAGGAAGGAATGAAATACATGGATGGATGGATAAGTGAATGACTTAATGGATAGGTGAATAGACGAATAGATGGATGGATGAATGAATGATGGATGAATGGATAGATGGATGGATTAAGAGATGAGTGGACAGATTTAGGAATGAAAGAAAAGATTGATAGATGCGAATGAAAATAAACAAAAATGCAATGGTCATCATTCTCACCGTTGACGATGCATATTTCATGTTGATATTTGCTTTGAAATCTTCCGGGTGTATGAAGTCACATGTCGTTCCCGTGGTAATCGGGCTCTTAAAGAAAAGCCAAGCAAAGAAAAAGTTAATACAATAACACATCAAACATAGTAACTAGGATGATAAAAAATCCCAATTCGATCTTGGGCTTTCACCTAGCATGGATCTAAAGGTTCCGTTCTTGATTGTCCCACTCTGTGATTACAGACAAAACTGGTAGATTTAAAAAATAAAAAAAATAAATAAAGGCCAAAACCTACAAATGAATAAGAACACTAGTGGTAGTAGCATATTACTGCATTGCAAAGTACGTACCTGTGGTCCTCTTATGGCATGGTGCTGATAAACATGGTTCATTATATTGCATCATAGTACAGTACCTGTGGTCCTCTTATGGTATAATGCTGATATACATGGCTTATTATATTACAGCATAGTACGGTACCTGTGGCCCTCTTATGGCATGGTGCTTATTTATATGGCTCATTATATTACAGCATAGTACAGTACCTGTGGTCCTCTTATGGCATAGTGCTGACATACGTGGTTTATTATATTACAGCATAGAACAATACCTGTGGTCCTCTTATGGCATGGTGCTCATATATGTATGGCTCGTTATATTACAACATAGTACGGTACCTGTGGTCCTCTTATGGCATGATGCTCTGCTTCGGTAAGTAATCTGTACTCAGGTCCTTTCCAGGCACAATAGGCTTTTGCTTCAAAGTAGTTCACTTCTGCTGGCCAGTCTAGAGGCATGTCAATCACGTCAAAAATACCACGGTATCTGGAAGAACAAAGCACCCTCATTATCAATCATAAATTTGTTCTTCAAATTTCTATTTTTGTCAAGTAGAGGTTTGATTATTGAGAACATTTCTCGCTTTATTTTAGCGATCACTACGTTGGACCCGGAAATACGTCACACATTAAAAGTTCTATATTACAAGTCATTATGTATACCGCATCTCTTGTCTTACTTGTACTGTAAGTGGTATTCATTCCCATTGATGTCATTGTCACTGGTTGCTAGGCAACAATGTGAATAATCAGCAAGATCATTTCCGCATCCGCTCTTGCAGGCCTGGTTACAAACCCAGAAGCTTGGGTGCTTAGCTTTGCGGAACGAGCGCCATTTCCAACCTGATTTAAAAATAGCAACCAATCAAAATAAATGCACAGCGGTAACTTGTTTTCCTGCCAGTTGACGTAAATCAAATCAAGGTATTGCTTGAGGTCATGGTTGCGAATTAAATTGTCAGGATTGCCAATTCAACAAACTGGCGGGAATTGATAACGTGACCTTTATTTAGGGTAGATTACATGAGCAGATTTCGTATGACAGTGATAGTGCCTTCGTAGCCGTTTTCGATAAAATGGACAGTGACTCAGTGACGTTGTGCGCTGTGATTGGTCAAACGTGTTTCCAGCTATACAAAAATATTCCATTCGATTCATTCCTCGTCACAATTCATCTTACCTTCGTCCGACCAGTAGGTTTTGTTTTCGTATCCACCAGCCTCGACAAACTCCAGAAACTCACGGTTTGTAACAAGGTATTTGCTGGCTTCGAACTCGGGTACCCTGTGATGCATATAACAAAATGTTTAGTTACTCAGACTCCTCTCGTCCAAATGCTTACAAAAGAGAGAGGGACTGGGAGAATTAGTAACCAAGTCTTGAGTTATTCAAAATGGCGCATGATCAGACTTGGATGAGAAGATGATTGGTCAAACACGCTACGTCACTTGTCTTCCAATGATGTTCTCATCCAAATATGGTATGTTACCATGGCAATACCTTACGGTCCATTCTCCATACTCATTGTCCCATCCATACGAGGGAAAGTCACGTGGTTTTCCTACTGTAACTGTGCAGGATTGCACCTTCAGCATCGAGTTTTTGGTAACAGGTGGATCTAGAAAAACGAAATTAATGCAAGAACGTTCTCGGGCAACTAATGCGTTCTGAAATGTTTTGAAATATGGTGAAATGCACGCATGCGCAAACGTTTTTCTCACGTTTCGTTTTGAAGGCACTTTTATACTGTTTTACCTGCTGTTAGCGGTCCATATACCCAGTTATCTGGCCTACTGACATATTTAATCGGCAGCTGACGATACAGAACTAAAGATGTCTCGAAATGAATCCTGGTCGACAGAAAATAATTTAGCAGGTCAGTTTACCATATTACAAAATGGAATCACGTGGTTAGATGACACGTGATCACGTGATCACAATATCAGACTCATAAACTTGGAGAAACAACAACTCTAATGACTGAAATGCATACAACTTTAGCCAAACCTAAAAATTCAAACGAATGTCTGTCAAAGGAAAGAACAAGGAAGCATGGGTAATGTGTCGCCTCCCGCCAATGCGTCCCGGGCTCGATTACCAGGTTGCATCTTATGTAAATAGCCCGAGAAAAGTAGCCAAGTTTCTCTTGTGCTTCGGGGGCTTTTCTCCGGGTTCTCCGGTTTTCCTCCTTCCTAAAATATCAACTTCTAAATTCTATCTTCGGACTTTCACTTAGTATGGAGCTTAGGGCACTGTTGTAATTAATCAGATATTATTAAACATGGTTTCATAGGAAATCTTGTAAGAATATCTTACCTTTCATGTTCAATTCCCATGAAAAGAGACCACTAAAATGCAATTAAATATTAATAATAAACTGACTAGTGGTTATAGAAGCAGATTGATTGTTTCAGGGACATCGCCAGATAGGGTCCTTACCCAGGGACTGTCCCTAGTGACAGGGACGTCCATTGGTTTAGTATTCAATGAACATCGCCAGATAGGGTCCTTACCCAGGGACTGTCCCTAGTGACAGGGATGTCCATTGGTTTAGTATTCAATGGACATCACCAGATAGGGTCCTTACCCAGGGACTGTCCCTAGTGACAGGGATGTCCATTGGTTTAGTATTCAATGGACATCACCAGATAGGGTCCTTACCCAGGGACTGTCCATAGTGACAGGGACGTCCATTGGTTTAGTATTCAATGAACGTTACCTGATAGGGTCCTTACTCAGTAACTGTCCCTAGTGACAGGGACGTCCATTGGTTTAGTATTCAATGGACGTTACCGGATAGGGTCCTTATTCAGTAACTGTCCCTAGTGACAGGGACGTCCATTGGTTTAGTATTCAATGGACGTTACCGGATAGGGTCCTTACCCTGGGACTTTCCTTAGTGACAGGGACGTCCATTGGTTTAGTATTCAATGGACATCAACAGATAGGGTCCTTACCCTGGGACTTTCCTTAGTGACAGGGACGTCCATTGGTTTAGTATTCAATGAACATCACCAGATAGGGTCCTTACCCAGGGACTGTCTTGAGTGACAGGGACGTCCATTGGTTTAGTGTCAATCAGCTTCAGTATGGTCTTCTTTACATCATCTCTGTATTTCTGTACTTCTCTGACAGATGGCCAAATTAACTTACCACCCATTCGAAAATTGTCCTAATATGTAAATACAAATGAGATAAATATTGGTAAATAAAGGGAAAGAATGAGGCAAGCACGAAGATAATGAACCCAACCTAGCAAGGCATAAAATTAAAGGGGCACTTGGATGAAAATCAATGAAAATTGGAAATGGCTTCAAACTTGTTTAAACTTATGTATATGGCCCAGATAGTAGCCAAGCAACATGTTTCCTTCACAATCAAAAGAACTAGTGGGGGAAAAAAGTTATCAATTTTATTCAGAATCTAAATTGTGAGTAAATGATGTCATTTACTTAACCCTATTCTCTACTTTCACATCCCCATAATACTTTGCGTCTTCGGGGGTAACCAGAGGGTAAAAACCCACTGGTTTTGCTAAAGGCTGATCAGACAATGTTGACAATACCTTGTTTGGTATCCAAAAATAAAATGAAGAAGTAAAAAACCGAAAAAGATAGAAGCTTGAAGACGTTTGAGATAAATTTTAAACATTTTTCGTAAGTCAATACATTTTCTGTAAGACCAAAACTCTTCATGATCTGTACACGCAAAAATAACTTGGAATAAACTGATGATCAGCATTGTACAGATAAAAGCAGGTATAGTATAAATTCAATTTAGAAACCTTTCAATTTGGGACATTTTTTTGATTGGTTACCCCCCAAAGACGCAAGGCATTATGGGGATGGGAAAGTCGAGAATGGCGCGCGCGTTATCAAGTAATTTCCCTCTCTTATTTCTCTCTTGGTATTACCGTATCATCCCATGAGTTTTCATCTACACCTGTCTCAAACAGTGTATCAAAATAGAGATTCACTCTTTCCTGTTGAAAAGAGAAAAGAGTAAAAACCGAAAGCTGTTTTAAGGTGTACGAATATTTTGAGCTTTCACTGATAGATAACAACGTAAAAATATATAATGTTATGACATATCAGTTTTGCTCACTATCTTTCGCTGAGTGAACTGAGTGACAGGATAAATGGGTTAGATGAAGATTTTTCTGCAGATAATCAACAATTATTTATTAGACGAGGTTGAACAGGACATCGTAAATTACCAAGACCATGGCCGTGTTATGGGCTGCGATATCCGAGGGCTTGATAATTTACGATATCATGAAAAAAAAAAAAAAACACTAATTCAATTTATTAAGAATGAAATTAATTCTGCTATCGAAAAAATAGCAACGCATAAATTAACATATTTATCATGTTTTTGAGTAAATATGATAAACGCAATACCTACAGAAAGTCATTTAGATAACACATTTATCATATCAAGTTCTCATAAAAGCTAGCCTGAGTATCAGGCTCCAGGGGAGGGGGCTAAGGAGGAGGGAGAGACTGATACTCAGGTTAAATATATGCTGATAACATGCTTAATCATATCCTTTTTGTAATCACTACCAAATCCTGCAATCTGATTGGTTCAAAGGAGTGCGATTAATTCCCAAATCGCATCCTTAGGAGCTCTTAATCGCATTAAAAATAAAATAAAATAAAATAAAAATAAAAAATAAGTTGTTTTAAGATGTTGTTTTTTTCGCATTTAGTTCATCTACTACATTAAATTGATTATTCTGCACTCTTTATTGTGTCTTTTTCTCGTGTATGATTACAAAAAGGATATGATTAAGTGGTAATTGAACTTCGTGTCGTGCAATTTTGGTCTGAAATCAAACTTGCAATTACAAATCGCGCGTTTGATTTCAGACCAAATTGCACTCCACTCAGTTTAATTACCATCATTAACCTCACCCAGTAATTGCTTAATCGTTTCCATTGTAATAGAGTGCATACTATTTATCAACCGTGAAAAACTTTGCAAGAAATTGCACAAATTAGTAAGTTCAGTAGACCTCAGTAGACCGTAGACAAATTTGTTAGTTAATTGTATATGTGGTATGCACTCTAACGCATTACCTCAAGCAAACCTGCTAGTATTAGTTTATTGATGTAGACTGCAGCTGTGTGCCCGTAGTAAAAAATCAGCGGCAAACGAAGCACATCTGGGGTCTTGTAAAATACCGTCTCGTCTGTTAAAAGAAATGTCATTGGTTGATGCCAGGAGCCGGCATAATACGCATGTTCGAATATTCTTTGAACATCAAGAATCGCAAGTATTTTCCTTTTGTGACTGACTATTTAGCACACAATTTATTGATTACTAGAAAACTTTCTTAGACTTTGAGTTATTTTATACAGAATTTTACACTGATTGTTAAAAATACAAAGAATAATGGGGCAGGGGTGGATAGAGGGGAGGGGGTGGATTGAGAGTATTTCCACCCACGTTTTTCCGTATTTCTACGGGAAATTCAAAGACTTTTTGAAATATAGAGTCCCGGGGAAAATTTGAGGCTTTTTTCCCATGGAAGTTCAAAACGTGTCTATGGTTCGAATTCTCTAATAGAATTTTGAAGCCGGGTCATTAAGCGAGCGCACATATCGTGGTCTCAAATCAAACATTTAAACAGTATGTCTTCACCCTTCTTGCAATGTCCTCAGCATTGATTCTACATGGGGAATTCTGTTGAATGGCACCAAAAAATATCATAGTTTGAGTGCGGCTTCTTCGGATAATTTATCAAGGTTTTTCCATGCCATATGCTAATAATGCTATAACGTATGACGAGTAATTATCATTTAAGAGGAACTTTTTTTCAATAATGAGCAATAATGGCAAAAAGCGCCAAAAACTAGACTTTCGTATGAGTTTGGATCCCAATTTTCGTTTTGGGTTAACACTCAAAACCTTTTTTTAACAGTTAGAAACTGATGTACTATGATAAAATGCTTGTTTGAAGTGGTATTTTTAATTGTACAAAGATGTTCTGTCGCATTTGTGTTAGAATGTAGCTTTGTCAGGCTTTTTTTATAGAAAATGTATGGGAAATAAGAAAATGAAGGCCTAAACCTCATTTTCGAATAAAATTTTTGCTTTGGGTTAACATTTTGAATCCACTTCACTGATCTGTCATCTCCACTTCCAAACATACAAGTTAAACTTTCTGAATAACAAGATTTTAGCCTTGTACGACAGCCTTTCTTCAAGAAAATAGTTTTTGACGCTCACCACTTGAATACGAAAAGGATTCTCTCTTAATATATAGAACATTACTGGTACAGATAAATTAAATTTGAAATACGTTCCTGTTTTCTCCATCGCTCTTATAGAAATTTTTTCAAGTTAGTTTTCACATAGTAGCCGGTGTTTCGAATTACAAGGAACAAGAAATAACCATAAATGCCTCCTCATACGTCTCAGTCATTAGCATATATATGACATGAAAAAACCTTTATAATTTCAAGAAGCCGTACTCAAACTATATTACAATACTAAGAATAGAGTGCTTACACTATGTCCATGAAATAAAATCTAAATAGTTACTACCTAATAGTTTTTATTTAGCGACTATCACTCAACTGGAACAGCTTTAGTAACAATACACAAAGTATTATCTTTCTATTGTCTTGAGTATTTGGCCTCCCTTGTGTATTGTTACTAAAGCTGTTCCAGTTGAGTGGTAGTCACTAAATAAAAACTGTTAGATAGTAACTATTTAGATTTTATTTCATGGATATAGAGTGATTTTCATATGATCGTGAAAGAATAGGCAAACTAATAGTTAGTAGTAGACTCTAAACCAATGATTTTCTTTTGTTCTTTATCAACTATTACAAACTAAATGGTCTATTTTCTTTCACGGTCATATGAAAATCACTCTAGTGTAAGCACTCTATTGTCAGAAGGGTGATAGTTACTTTAAGCAATGCATAACGCCACATGTTTGTATACGCATAGAACTTTAGGAATATGTGGTAGACGTGTTTAAGTGAAGGTTGCCAAACTGGAGACGGTTATCATGCATAATTAATTCGTTACTCGTTATCTAAAGTAATTGTATCTATTGATCATATCTTTTTTTACCTTTGAGAGAGGTGAACAGATTTTCGTACAAATCGTAGGAATCGATAAAGTATCGGCGTACTTTCCTGGAAAAGAAGACCTTGTCAGTACGTGGTATATGTCGTGCAAAGCACTCCGCCCCGAAAAGAAATACTCTAGTTTTACATTCAATGTAGCCTCCCCCACAGGCTACCCCATATATTCTCTGTTGGGATCCCTGTGTTAAATTTTATGGCAGAGAAAAACTAGGAACGAGAGAGGAAGAGGAGTGGCACAGGAAGCCCAAGGAGCAAAAAGAGCCAAGGAAATGCCTGCAGGAGGCTACATACCACTGTTTTTGAGGTTTCAAGACTTTCTTGTACTCAGACCCTACTCATTAGCCTACGATTTGGCTAATGGGTAGGGTCTGGGAACGAGAATGAGATGCAAACGCCAAAACTTGCCTGATTTAGCGGTTTTGCAGCGTTAGCTTTTTCATCCCCTCATTTGTGCCCCTGATTTTAGCGATTTTCTTGCTCACGAAGCCTTTGGTACAAGAAAGGCATACAAATGCCATAATTTGCTTTACGTTTTTTAAAACATTATAGCCATATTTCTATGATAACTTAGCCTCCTTTGCAGATGTTAGAAGGCAAAATTCTTATCCACTGTCCTTCCTGTGGAATTTGTCACGTTTACAGCAGACGTTATTTGTGTCGGTCTCTTATCCCTCCCCCACAAATAACACAATAGCGTCTGCAAATAATGTCTGCAAAGGAGGCTATATAGTGTTTAAAAAACGAGTAGGAGTGTTTTATTTATTAGGTGTAGCCGAGTGCTTTTATACCTGATAAAACACGATCTACGAGTTTTTTGAACTGCTTAAAACACTCATGAACAATTTATAAGATTTTGGTTCAACTGGAGCCACCATACACGTCACGAACATAAATTTTTATACTTCGATAGAGATTTGACGTCACGGGCATGCGCAACCAGATTTAATAGAAGCTCCCACACGTTGGATATTGCGTGCCAAGGCAAAGACAGGCACGTTAGTCAAAGATCTTTAGGGTTGACTATGGTCTTGATGAAGCTCTATGTCTTCATCTAAACTTGGATGCATACTTCATCCCTGATGAAGTCATCCTCATAATATTCGAGTGGTCTTTATATAAAGATCACATGTGTCTTTATATAAAGACACATTGTCTTTACATAAAATCAATTGAATACTAATGAAGAGGACTTTATCGGGTATAAAGGTTCATGCACGTGACGTGTATGGTAGGCTCCAATTGGACCATAAGCTTATGAATTATTAATGAGTGTTTTAATGATAATTGAGCTCCGATTTTTTTTGCAAAATCACTGAGGAAGCTCGGGCTGCACAATTCAAACGAAACGATTTGTCTGCTATTTTACAGATAACCTAACTAGTATTATATTATTTAGGAATTTAATTACTGGGATACCCACGGCTGTTTCAAATGCCCGAATTAGCTATGTATGCTAGATGTCATGCGCGAAGATTGTTGCGAGTTAATATTAAACTATTTACCATATATGGTAAATATTTAATATCAAAGCCGATCAAATTTCGTAGAAGAGATTTAAACTTGGTTGAATCGAGAAGGAGATCGGGCGCAGCGAGTTCGCATAAACTAGAAGACCTACATTTACTAGAGGGGTCGGAGATTGAAGTTGAAAAATTGTTCTGTGGGCTAACATGGAGATTTTTTTTTCCATGCTTCTTAGAACTCCCATTATCGAGGCGGGATTTTATGGGTAAGCCCGTGTAGTGCCAAAATATGCAGTGTTTTTCAAATTTTAATGCCGTGTTTTGCTTCTAGGGAAAGCTTATCTTAGAAAACAAGACCTTTAACCCATAGAAAAGTTCTTTTTGAAAAGATCTGAACAGATTGTACGAATAGATGTGTCATCAATTTCTCAAACTTGTTGCACCCGGTATACTGTATACATACTTGACGTGATATTATCGCTCATTCACAATCATCTTATGTACTAGTACATGTATATATTTGAATAAAATTCAAGTTAATGATATGATACACTTAAGAAATAGAAAAATAATTGTATGATATATAAACTGATTTGTTAGTAGAAGTTTTTATTATTTTTTTAAATGTTATATACATATAATTATTCGCTCTCGTAATCGAGAGTTTCGTCGCTGTCACTGTTTCCAATGAGGTCTTCGCTTTCCCAGACAATATTTATAGACCTTGTCATTCCTTCATTTTCTGGATCATTTAGACACAAATACCATGCATTTTATATCATCCACGAATAAAGTAAATAATTTCCTCACGATCAGCGATCCCTTCTTGTTTGGAAGAAGTTGGATTTCGAAACCACGCTTCTCGTACGCAAGAATAGCGTCAGCCATACTTTTGGTCAGCGGACTAAAATTCCGATTCTATATAGAACTTAGGTGAATTTGATTAACCATATTAACTGGACGGTTGAATATTACTGACGTAAGGAGCATCGCGCGGTCGCGTTGTTGTTGGTATAGTTCAAACAGAGTCAAGTAATACGGCCGTTAAAGAAGTAACGCTCGTAGGCTATTCAAACCGTTTGACCTTTGGAATGAAAACGTCTGCACTACAACAGCGAACGAAGACAACGAAGGAACACGGACACAAGATAAGTAAACAAGTATATAACGTTAATTTAATTCAAATAATCGAAAGGGTAAAAAAACCTATAGAAATCCAACCACATTCGGTGTCCTAGTGCCCTTGAACTTATTAACCGACGCGTACGCTTGCGTAAGCGGTCACGAGACAGGTATAGGATACAGTAGTTCGTTACGTACGATTGGACCGTTGGTCACAGCAGTATTTTTGGCGTATATAGACGGGAAAACTAAAAAAATCAAGCCAGCACATAACAGAACAGATGAGTAACAGTTTAAACAGTTTCTAACGGCTAAAAAAATACCAATTTTTGTCCTAGCGCCCTTGGGCAAATGATATTGTAATCGTATACAACCAGTGCTAGGTAGTCATTCCGACATGAAAAAGGTTTCGTTGAATACAAAGAACATTGAATCAGTCTCAACACTAAGTTCTATGTTCTTGACTCAGGGTTCGTACTGAGGTAACCACTTAAAGTTCGAGGTTATTCAAGGAGTATACAAGGACCCAAAAATGAATTTGCAAGGAGTATGTTCAGCTAACTATGCCAAGGTTTTACACGGTGGTTGCACATGGCCGACTTTCAAATTTCCGATCTTTCTGACTAGATCTATTTCAGAACCATGCAAGCAATGATCAAAGCAAAAATTCAAGGAGTTTTCAAGGAGTTTCGCTAAAATCGTAAAATTCAGGAGCTTTTCCAGTGCCCTTGAAAACGTGAATTAAATTCAAGGAGTTTTCAAGGAGTTTAAGAAGTAACACGAACCCTGTTGACTAGAATAAGAAGCAGAAACTCAAGTCATTCCAGGTATTCTTCGACCTTGGAATGACTTTATCTCCTATGGCTTTTCGCCTATCTCCTATATCGCCTATTGTCGGTCGATGACAACGTTTTTTGAAATAAGTATATGCAAAATATTCTTTTAAGAAAGATGGAATTAGACAAAGCTTTTAGGCATCAAATCACCAATCTAAATCAGTAGATATATGATACCTACCCTTTGGCGTCCGAATTCGTGTCTTTTTTCTCCATGGCCATATGGATCATGAAATGTAGCTGTGTGAAATCGAAGTGCGTTAGTTTAACAGGGAGTGGAACATCGAGATGCAAACAACGATCTTTATCGACCTTTATCCGAGCATGAAATTGAACCGGGTAGTCCACAACCAAGCAGAACGAAGCCTGGGAGTGAATGAACCTGAACAACTGTGAATGGTGAGATAAAACAAAGAATTACGTTTATAGATTGATTAAATAGATACGCTAATGATGCAGAGATCAGATCGGGGCATTCCCTAAGAAGTTTGGTAGATATATTATCAAGGCCAGTTGCCTTGAACTTGCAGAGTCTAGATATAACGATGAAAAAACAGTTGAGCAGTCGGTTTCCTTCAGTGAAAATTGCTTTTCGGTGCTAGAAAGATAATTTATATAACAACAGTCGACTTTTTTTATGTTTTTATCAAGTTCTGGTCCAATCTCTGCAAAATATTGATTGAATTCTTCTGCCACTTCATTCGGGTTATGTAATATTCTACTACCATAACCATGAACGATCTCATTAATCGCGGATTTATCATTTACACGTGAAGTTACTTTAAATAGTTTGCCATGTTTTACGAGGATATTTGTAATATTTGTCAAAAGTATTATTATAATAGCACTTTTTTGCATTTCTAATCTCCGTATTAACGCGGTTTCTAGTTTTCTTAAACTTCAACCAGTCTCGAGAATCTTTGCTTGGATCTCTCAAGGATTCTGGTCTTCGAGTCTCGATTTTCAAAACGAGTCTCGATTTTCACAACGTGTCTCGATTTCCATGAACGAGTCTCGATCTCTAACGACATGTCTCGATTCCCAAGAACGAGTCTCGATTCAATCGAGGGGGCTTTTAATCGAGGGACGATCGACGATCGAGGAGGCTTTTTTGGAAATCGAGGAAGTATTGAGTTCAAACCGAAATACGTACGTTATTTAAAAAAGCAAAGCCTTATATAAAAGCTACCGCTATCCTATTATATTATATATTGAAGAGATATTGATAGAAAACGAGCGCGCGTTGAGTTATACAAGCACGCGAGGAATTGCGTGAGTCCGAGAAAAGTACTATTAATATCATATAGAAAGTAAAATTAAATGTGTCATTATTTTGGCCCGCTTTTCACGTAAATTATGGAGGACTTATTGGATATTTTTTCGTTGTGATTTAATTAAACAAAAATATCCCTGCATAATAATTAAATCCAAAATTTCTAAATATACTGTAGGGTCGTTTTATGGCAAGACTGGAGGGCTCCTATTTGCAATTGCCTTCAAAAAAACGGGAATAAAAAATGGGAATATGAAAATGTTTTTATGATGAAAAGGTGGAACTTTGGGAGTTGGACTCTTTTCGATTATTTCGAGCCGTTAATCATTCGAAGTAAAAAATTGCACACTTAACACAGACGCGTGATCTGACGCAATGTAAGGACCTCCGTTTTATTTTTTATTAACTTAGTATACAATTATTTATTTATTTTTGTGGCATTAAATTTTTAATAAGAATTCATAGTTGTACAGTATCTTTTTTTTACATAACATGTGCTAATTTAATACTAGTAATTATCTCGCAAATATCAGACTCCTATATTAACAAATCTCGTTTCATATTTCCTACAAACTGTAATTGCTCATATTCAGAATACATATAATATAAAAATGGCAGCAGTACTTTTTTTAAAATGCTGTAATGATATGTGTTACAGAATGTATCCCAATTCCCAATGAAAGTTTTAGTGGACATCAAAGTTTTTCCATGGCATATATATTTGGAAATTATTTTTTTTCATAAGCATGTGTCCTGTCCGTGGAATGTTGTGGTATGGCCTTGATGACGTCCACCAAAACCGAGTTTGTTTGACCGAAAATGAAAAAAAGCCAGTGACGAATTAAGTAGACTAGTTATTCTTCATACGTTTAGCTTTTTCCCTCCTCAATATTCTCCTTCTCTTTTTCGCTGCTTCTTTTGTTTCTTTGTTTTCCCTTTCCTTTTCCCTTCTTTCCCTTTCCTCCCTTTCCTTTTCTTCGTTTTCCCTTGGTTCCCTTTCCTCCATTTCCCTTTCCTTCCTTTCCCTTTCCTTCCTTTCTCTTCTTTCCCTTCTTTCCCTTTCCTCCCTTTCCTTTTCTTCGTTTTCCCTTGGTTCCCTTTCCTCCATTTCCCTTTCCTTCCTTTCCCTTTCCCTTCTTTCCCTTTCCTCCCTTTCCTTTTCTTCGTTTTCCCTTGGTTCCCTTTCCTTTTCCCTAATTTCGAATTCCCTTTCCTTTTCCCTTTCTTCCTTTTTTCTCTTTTCACCATTTTTTCTTTCTTTTTCTTGTTGTTTAAGGTTCACAATCAAGTCATCTGTAAATTAAGAAAAAACATCCAACTACATTAATTGTGTACTTATAATTTATTGTTTATACTAATTTTTTTATTTCTTTTTTTGGAATGTTTTGAGGTAATAAGCTTTGTTAATAATTATGAATATAATAGACATATTTTACCATCACAAAGTAGTAAGGTCGAGTCATCTCCTTTATCATATTCATTGGGATCGTTTTCCCTGAAAACCACCTGAAATGGGAAAGAAAAAAATGGGCAGCAACAGAGGCAGTATTCTCTACTATATAAAAAAAGATATAAATAGATAATTATTTGAAAAATAAAATGAAAATATTCAAGAATTAAAACATTCACAGAACCCAGTTCAAAAATCCCCATCAAATTGTACTATTCTACAATATCCACGCCAAGGCATAATACAGACATGCCAGTCCTTCTGCGTGCAAAACTAGCCGTTGTGTTTGACACCCACCAGTCCAGGCCAGTCCCTCCGGATGCAATCTCAGCGTTGTGATTGACACCCTCTGGTCCAGGCATGCTGCAGACATGCCAGTCCCTCCGGGTGCCAACCGTGCTTTGTGCTTGACACCCTCCGGTCCAGGCATGCTGCAGACATGCCTGTCCCTCCGGGTGCCAACCCTGCATTGTGCCTGACACCCTCCGGTCCATGCCTGTCCCTCCGGGTGCCAACCCTGTGTTGTGCTTGACACCCTCCGGTCCATGCCTGTCCCTCCGGGTGCCAACCCTGCTTTGTGCTTGACACCCTCCGGTCCAGGCATGCTGCAGACATGCCTGTCCCTCCGGGTGCCAACCCTGCATTGTGCCTGACACCCTCCGGTCCATGCCTGTCCCTCCGGGTGCCAACCCTGTGTTGTGCTTGACACCCTGCGGTCCATGCCTGTCCCTCCGGGTGCCAACCCTGTGTTGTGCTTGACACCCTCCGGTCCATGCCTGTCCCTCCGGGTACAAACCTGGCTTTCCGCTTGACACCCTCTGGTCCAGGCATGCTGCAGACATGCCAGTCCCTCAGGGTGCCAAACTTAAGCGGCCATTTTCCAGTCCCAAAGCATGCCCTTAACTTATGCTCACACCTTGAGGTTCAAGCATTCAAAGATGATGCCCTCCTCACCAAGTGTTTAAAAAAGTAAAGAAAACTCAACCCTGAAACTGCATAAGTACAAAAGCACTTACCTCCTTCTCTTCACTGTCAGGAACATAATGCGGCTGTTGAAAAAGAATAATAACGTAATAAATTTAATATGCCTTTTAAAGTTTCTAACCAATCTATCAAGTTTGACCTTTAACAAAATTATTTACTGGATTAGTGCTGGCTGAGGTATGAAATTCAAATTCAAGGAGTATTCAGGTACATGTTCATCTATAAACTAAGCCATCTAGACAGTGTTTGGACCAACGTTCAATTAATTTCCAGTTTGCTAGAATAATTGTAGGCCGACCAATATGGAAACACATTGAAAAATATGGGATGGCTAGTTCTATTTAAGAACTATGCAAAAAAGTAAATTTTAAATTAAATTGTGTTTTTGTAATACTCACATCTACCAATAGTTTACTTTGTTTCTTTTTCCTATGAACATCGCAATAAAATTATTATTATAAAATTACAGCAACAACAAAAACATTAATAATAATGAAATGTATGCTTTATTGTTAGCTGAAAAAAACTAAATGTTTCTACAATCTAGTCTTCACTCAAGAAAACTTGCCCTTCAATATTCCATATTCAAGCCTTCCCAGGCTCTTAATTTTTTTGGGGGAGGGGGGGGGGGGGGGGGGAGGGGAAGAATATAAATGTTTTTAAAAAAAATACTTACTTCAGTTGGGGTTTGCGTCTAGAATATTGTAATTCCTCCATTGCATTTACAAATCTTTGTGTATATACAAACCCTTCAACAAAAAAGTGACCATTCCATTATTAATGAAGTCAAATATATTTTATAAATATTTATATTATACAAAAAGTGTAAATAATAATCACTGTACCATGCAAACTTACCAGTTTGTATCAACTTTATTTCCATTTCATGTTTATTCAAAGGGAAGCAAAGGATTAACTTCCCTTTTCCTTTCATGGAGAACTTTCTGTAAACTACATTAGGATCCAGATTGAAAAGAAATTCATTTTATAAATCGGTTATGAAACACTAGTTTAATTTCATATAAATGAATGGCCATGGTTTATATACCCAACTTTTTTCCCCCTGCACAATTCCACTGCTATACGTTATAGTAATAATAAAAAGTTGAGTTATACACTGTGAAAACATGAAAAAACGAAAAAAGTACGTTTTTTCATCTTTTCACGGTGTATAATTCAACTTTTTATCATTACTGTTTCATTAGAAACACCGAGGCATCTCACACTAGATTTTAGCTAGTTATCTCGCCTTATATTACAATAGTGAGTGCCAGTAACAGCATTTCAATGACTGTAAATCACTGTGCATATAGCTATTGAACATTGTTTTTTTATGGAACGTACCATTGCTTTCTCTATTATACTAATAATCAACAAATAATTTTTTCTTACGTTCTTCACTTGCATGGGAGCCTTCCTGTATGAAGACAATTAGCGGAAAGTCGCCTTCCATTTCTTCAGCAGAATTACTGAGTGATCTAGTAGTGATAGTCGTTTGTTACTAAATGTACTGTCCAATAAATTTTATATTCACAAGCATGATAAGAACAAAAACATATATCTGCAACAACATGCTGTGCAAGTTTTTTTGAAATGGCTTCCAAAAATTTGTCTTTGTTAAAATATATTTCATTGATGTCTAAATGGGAAGTTTTGACTGGATGGACATTTTTGTCAGCCCATACGTTCGACAATGTCACCAGTCATATATCATGCTCATATCAAAATAATTGTGCCCTCAGAGCACTATATATAGTACCTTAAGAATTTGTGGAGATCTTCATTCTCCTCCTCAGCAATCAGAAACAACATTGGCCTCTGTAGATGGAAGGCTTGGAGACATGCCTGAACATGAAAATAGCATTATTTATACACTTTGGTGACATACATTATATAACTATGGAGAAAAAAACCTATAACTACCTCATCCAGATCATCCACAGGAAGGATGACAAGCCCACTGACTTCATTCAGTCTATCCAATGCTGAAGCTGGTTGAAGGAAAAAATAAAAAGGGAAGGTGAAAAATATAACAAAGCATTAGTAATAGTAAAGGAAAACAATTAAAAACTATTACTTTCAAAATAGAATTGATATGGTGTACATATATACCTGACTCATTTATATGACTGAATATGCTGCTTTCTTTTATTTCACCAACTGAAGTAACGAAGCAGAATAAAAAAATTAATAAACTGGAATAACAAAATAAAAACTGGTGTTACAAGCTTTTAATTGTAATACCTAAAAAAATAACAGCTGTACTTAAACAGAGTTGGAACATTATGGAGATTATGGAGAATAAGGACTTTGGATGACTATATTTGTAATATTTAGAATTTTGGTTTCAAGATGGCTGCTTCTGTCATACAGCACGTATCAATTTCACTTTTTGCCAAATTTCCTGACTTTCAAGTGAGAGCTAGTCGTTCATCAAACATCTGAATTATCTGTCTTTTACATATTTGTCCACACAGTCACTACTATGCACATGCAAGCTTTTTGCTGCAAAACAAATATTTCAAAGTCCATGGTAAAGCAAAGGATTCTCAATTTCTGTCAACTAACATGGCATGCAGCATATGAACACTGACATAGCGAACCTTAACACATTGTGGCCTATTAAAGCATGAATCATGATCACCCACTTACCAACCAATCCTTCATCACGATCCTGAACAAATTGCACCTGGTTAGGATCTAATCAAAGCAATTCAAAAGATATAAATCAATGAATGGTGACTCTTTCTTTAAGAGAACTGGGTCTTCTATTTAAAAAAAACATATGAAAGGGCTGAATTGAATATGTTATTAAAAACACTGTAAATGTTCAGTTCAGTTCCAGGAAAATCATTCGGATTTCTCACACAAAACTTCCTATGAACAGTACATATTATAGGACCTTTAGGGCTGTTGTTGCAAAAAGTGCTTACAGATGCAGGGTTGTCAATAACATTTTTGGTGGGTGGGTATGAAATTGAAATAGGTGGCTGACACTCACACACAATGGGAACCGAATTGGTTGAACAGGTGGTACAATCTGCTGGTTGCTGGCTTATATTGACATCAATAAGATGAGCATTTTAAACATGTTTAGGTTTCTGCTTCTTGAAGGGTAAAGTTAACTATTGCACAGGTATGTAGCTGGTCTCTACTAAGCTGGTGACCTTCCGATCTAGATATCACTGTTGTTGCTATGTTTAGAATGATATTTTGCTAGTTTTATAGCTGATATTAAATTCCTTTCTTGTAACTGAAGTCTATCAATCCCACAATAACTTGAAATATGCATCTTAAAGTAACCATGGAACTTGTTATTGCACGTCTAATGTAACTAAGCCTATACCATTACTTACATGATGGAGATGGCAATTGCGTTGCAGGACTGTTTGCAGCTGCTAATTAAAGGGAAATAAAAATACGAAAAAAATATTATTATAAATATATTCTGCATAGTTGATTAGAAGTCTGTTAGCAAAAACAAAATTGTAACTTTATTTAACTTACGTGAAGTTGATTCATCTAGCCACGGTGAAGATGAACCTGAAAATGGTAGACGAAATATAACATAACATCATTAAAATCAATGATGTACTGTACCAATGTAAATGTTACAAACTTTTTTATTTTTTTGCAAGTTTTTATTTCTTTATTGGCCCTGCAGTGTTGGTAATGTTTATCCTATGACCAGTGATTTGGTCCAAACTGGAAAGCACACAATGAAGAGATAAGAAGATAAAACATACCACCAAGTTCAGGGCTTTCTTCACTACTGTCTGATAAACCTATAAAAAGGATAAAATAAATTAATCCTTGATATGCACTTGTTATCTTAATAACAAATGATTTCAAAAATATATAGCTGGTACAACTAAAAAATTAAGTTCTTAGAGTATTGGAATCGCATAACAATGTTATCATTATCTCCATCATCTAATTCTTCAAAATCACTGGCATCTACATTATTACAATACAATAGTTATTAAACTATGATATATGTATAAATCATTATCTTTCTAATGGATTCAAAACAATGTCATGGGGATTGCTAGCTGGTGTTTCCTATATATGTCCCCTCCTAAAAATTCCTAGGCTACCAATTTGAATCTAAAGGAATAACATAACATGAAAAAAAATTAAAAACAAAAAAACTTTTTTCATCAATATTCATTTATTTATATGGTTATGAATATATAGATAGAACCATATCGAATAACGAAAAAAGAGCCCCAGAAAGTTTTTTTTGTTGGAAAACACCTAATACATACATGTTAAATTTTTTTTGGCTGCTAATCCTCTTAGGCCAGGAAAAGACTTTAATGGTGTACCTGCAAAAGAACACAAATGTAGTCTCGTAAACCAAAAATTAAGACAAAAAAGAGAGATACATATATAACTGGTTCATTATAATCTTAATATTATATATCCAAATCGAATCCGCATTTACGATACGAAGACTTCTGGCGTGACCTCGGGTCGGTTGCCGAAAGAAATCCGTTGAACTGGTGTACAGTGAGCTCCAAGTACGGGTCAGAACAAGCGAGGTAGTATGTGAATACAGGCAAATTTCATGGCTTAAAGACGCGAAGACTAATCTCTAATGCGACTTTCTCGGTTCTATAGGGATGTGAGAGAAGGGTCATGACTAAAATTTGGTGCTGGAAAGAAAATTCGAAGACGTACGAGGTTTCAAAGACTCGTGATGGCTCGCTTTTGGATGCCGAGTTTCCAACCTTCTCTTATTTCTTACTGGTGGGGGAAAAAATCCTTAAAACGGGCTAAATTCAAAAAATAACCACGCAGAGCGAAAAAAGTGCTATTTCTCAATGATAGGGTAAAATTTCGAGGCTTTATTTCACGTTTTGATGGTTTTATTGAAATTTTTGATGATTCCCCATACATTTCCTTATAACAGGACACCACAGAAACCAAGCTTGGGCTACCTGTGTCTTTTCTAGGTAAATTGTCAGTAAAAGATACAAAAAGTTTTTTTTTTCGCCGAAGCAAAAAAAGCTGACGTGAGCGTGCAACCCATAGGCAAATGGTTCATGCTTTTCAACCAATCAGATCGCGCGGATTTACTTGACTATAATCTTAAAACGGGAATATTTCCCGATGAACGGAAATCCGCAAGAGTAACCCCTCTCTATAAGAACGCAGGAAAACGCAACGACATGACAAACTACAGACCAATATCGATTGTTCCAGTGGTCGCAAAAATATTTGAGCGAATAATCTATGATCAGCTTTACGAGTATCTGAATGATAATAAATTATTATCAAGATAACAATCTGGTTTTCGTTCAATAGCCCAGTTTCGAATTCCAAATTACCGCTGTGTTCCTTGATTACAGACCCTTTTTGCACAGGGTTAGCCTCGCATCAGTGTTTAAATATTCACAAATACCAACGGAAAAGTAAAGAATGCACAACTTCATCAATGCAAACACTTTGAAACTCGACGTACCTTGACTGGAACACGTGAATATTCTGCACAAACTCGAGGCTAACCCTGTGCAAATGAGTCTGTAATCAAGGAACACAGCGGTAATTTGGAATTCGAAAGGGGTCTATTCACTCAACCGTAACTGCTCTACTGGAGGCTACCGATAACTGCGGGTCACTGAATATTGATCGCGGTAATATTAATGCAGTCGTGTTCTTAGACTTAAAAAAGGCCTTTGATACAGTAGACCATAATATACTATTATCATAATTAGAGCTAGTACCATAGCATTACTGGCCACTCCCATTGGTTTGGTTTAATTCATATCTTAATAACAGAACACAAACATGTACATTGAATAATTACACATTGTCTAAGGCATTGGTCAGGTGCGGAGTACCTCAAGGAACAGTTTTAGGACCCCTTTTGTTCTTATTATACACCAATGACTTACGTAAATGTCTGACTTATTCTCAGCCGCGAATGTATGCTGACGATACAAGCATAACATTTGCTAGCAATGATATTAGTCAAATTAATGAATGCGTAAGTTCAGATCTATGTGATATTCATAATTGGCTCTCTGCTAATACATTAACTCTTAATATATGGCTAAAACGGTGTTTTTATTAATTGGCTCGAATCAAAGGCTATCTATAACATCAAGGTAAATCCACAAATTCTTATAGAAGGGGAGAAAGTTAGACAGGTTTTCTCCTCTAAGTCACTTGGTTTTCAGATAGATCAAAATCTTTCTTGGGAGAACCATATATCTATGATATCTAAAAAAAAAAAAAAATGCCTCTGGAATAAGCGCAATGAAACGCATAAGGTACTTCGTTCCACGTGAAATACTCCTAACCGTGTACAATGCCTTGGTACAACCCCATTTTAATCATTGCAGCATAGATTGTAGATAGATCAAATACAAGACAAAACTTTAGCTTTGTTACTCCGAGTTTCACGCTTACGCGATTAAAGTAAAATAAAGAATTTTTGTCATATTGTGTTATGTTCAAGAAAAAAAAAAGGCTAAAAGATAACCATAACTATACTACATTGTAACAGGTGCCATAGCAACTGTCAATAAAGTTTGATGATACAAAAGACATATGTATATATGTATACGTAAATGTTAAAACTGCAGAATTTTGATCTTACTTGGGTTCCCTGGGTGTAAACACGTTCCACGTTACTGGCTTATAAAAATAAAAAAAATTCATATTTGACTTCTCGTTCGTTTCGTTACATTCTTTGTTTATTTGCCATTCAAGGTTGAGGAAAAACTGGGTCGAGTGGGTAGTCGAGTGGGTATTGCAGTGCATTGTGGGACTGTTTTAGGGGTCATAATGGACGCCATATTGAAACGAAAATAATAATAATAATAACTCGATTAAAGTCTAGAAATTCTTCTAGCCGGGTACGAGCGCCCTATTAATCGGGGAGACAAATTAAAAAAGAGAAAAGTTAAAAAAAGTCATAAAAATAAAAATAAAAATCTTATTTAACATATCTGTCATTACGTTACATTCTTTGTTTATTTGCATTCCGAAGTTCAGAAAAGACTGGTTCGAGTTGGTATTGCAGTTCATTGTTGGACTTTTTTTAGGGTCAAAATAGACGCCAAATTGAAAACAAACCTTTAAAAAAAGTTCTTATTTAACCTATCATTCATTACGTTACATTCATTCCGAGGTTGAGAAAAGACTGGGTAAGGTGGGCATTGCAATGCATTGTGGGACTGTTTTAGGGGTCATAATAGACGCCATATTGAAAAGAAACGTTAAAAATGTTCTTATTTAAACCTATCGTTCATTACTTTTTATTCTTTTTTTTTTTTGCCAATTCGAGGTTGAGAAAAAACTGGCTCGAGTTGGTATCGCAGTTCATTGTGGGACTGTTTTAGGGACCAAAATAGACGCCATCAACTCGACCAGTGTTTTCCTTGACCTCGAAATGGTTAATATTAAACTATGCATGTGATCACGAGGATATCACGTGATCACAGTGGGAGCGTCTCGTCCTGTAACCCTTTGAAGATCAGAAATGTTCAGAGCAATCTTGACAAGAGGTTGAAGAACGATCTGAAAGTGAGAACCAAAGATATCATATCAGCACACCCCAATTCCCCTCGCGTCATCTATTTAAGGAACCATTCATTTCTTACGGGCATAAGGGTGGGGAGGGGAGGGGAGGGGTGGAATTTTGTGAATTGTAAGTAAAAAAATATATGACCCTATCCCAACCTGAAATTTTTGTATGTGCCCCTGAATTTAATGCATCCTTTATTTTAGACCACTTCTTTAGACGTCTTGGGAATTTTATCCCTTTGCTTGGCCAATCTATATTCAATTCTTTCATTTTGGTTTAACACATTTTTGAAAAGAGATAAAGACGGAACTTTTCCTTTCTCTCTTGCTTTATAGAGATAAAATCTTGTACATCATTAGAACATGATTGATAGTACAATCGTCAACACCAAGAATAATATAGAAACGATTGCAGACAGGAAGATAAATGCCAAATTTTTCTAAGCAACTCCTTATTTTATTTATGTGCCCCTCTATTAAAACAAGATAATTTAAAAAACTATATTGTCTATTTAGCCTAGTATTTTGGGTTGGGATGTCCCCATCCAATCCTATATTTCTCATGTGCCATCGCTTACGTCCCATCAGCTTACCCTTCCCCCCACCCCCGCTGCAACTAAAAAATAAAAAATCCCTAATAAAAAATACGATTTTTTGTGACGTGACACACCAACGTTACCTGCGCATCCAGTGAGTGTTTAGTCACGTCTGATTCATAACTCTCTATGTACACCCGTACCGTGGCACCAACGCTTCCAGTCCCACTTAACCGATAAATGATACGCGAACCATCCGAGAATATGACTCGGATCCCCTTAAAAAAAGAACAAATAATTAGCCAATGAAACGTTAGTATCCAAGGCAGCTCTTGCACTAATAGGTCATCCTTCCTTCCTTAAAACGAGAAGTTTTGTCAAAAAAAAAAAAAAAAAAAAAAAAAAAAAAAAAAAAAAAGAAATGATACTTAAACATTAAACATTAGCCTCTGACTTCTTGATCTAAATGTCAAACATCCAACCTGTTTTTGGCTGAGGCTTCCATCTATAGGATCAGTGTAGGAGAAATCATCCATAGCTTGGACTGCGTAGGACTTCTTATGGTCACCCTGTCCTTCTGTAAACGTCTTTCCAATCAGCGATCCTTCGCTGGCTTGCTTACGAAGATCGTCCATCATCTTACTGGCTGGGGGCGCTTCGACGTTTTCATAATCGTATCTGTGCAGTTAAATAAAACTTTAGAGCGGTTTTCGTATGATTAGGGAACATACTATCGCTTCCCCTAAGACTGACTTAAAGTACGTATACACGGTACGACATGCCGTAACATCAAAATGGAGCAGGCGTAGCTTAGGTTGGTTAGTGCGCGACCTTCAGAGCTTGAGGTCCACGGTTAGATCCTTAGGATCTCCACGTCTGTTTCGACTTCTCTCTAATCCGTGTAGCTTCAGCTTTGAATCGTCTTAAAAAAGAGCACTGATGGAGAGAGGGGGTAAAATGCGCACCGTCGGCTTCCATTGATAGCAGTTGAATTTCAACTGAAGGAACTACAGACGTTAAATATAGGTACTTTACTTTAAAATGGTTACCCCTAAGTATGGTTATCGCATGAGTGGGAAACATACGGTACTGACTTAAAGTACGTACACGGTACGACATGCCGTAACATGCCCTGATTTAGATCAGCCCAGAGGTTAAGGTTGTTTCAGGGCATGATCTGTGAGTTGGCCGTGCCCTGACTTAAATAAGCGCAGACATTGTTTCTGA
This sequence comes from Actinia tenebrosa, assembly GCF_029948245.1. NCBI lineage: Eukaryota > Metazoa > Cnidaria > Anthozoa > Actiniaria > Actiniidae > Actinia > Actinia tenebrosa. Next base: position 16,036,934 of record NW_028292581.1, read on the forward strand.
GAGTTTGATCTGTGAGTTAGCCATGCTCTGCCTTAGATCACTGAGCTCAGAAGGTGTTTCAGGATTCGTTATAACTAAAATTGAAAGTTTTTAAACGGAAAAACTAAATTTAGGAACTCCGGAGGCATATAGCATACCTTGTGAAGAAATTTCTGCCATATTTCGTCCAAAAATCCTTCAAGACTTCAGCTACAGACATCTCACGAGATGCCAAGATAGACAGCCATGCTAAAACAACAAGGAAAATAAGGCCGATAGAAAAAATACTACTTTATATAATATAATTATCCATAAAATACCTATATTTTTTCTTTTCGAAAAACTGATATTTTCACATGTGAATATAACATGTTATTTTCACATGTGAAAATATCGTTACCATGTGTATTTAAGCTATTGGTTTATAAATAAAAACTTTTTATAATAATAAAAAACTTATTAAGTTGATTTTATGGATAATTATATAATAAACAGAATATTACATGGGCGCCCATGTAATATCCTCTATATAAAGGACCGACGGCATGAAACGACAAAGTAAACCCAAAACCAATATCGATCTATGGATCTTAAAAAGCGAGTCAATTTGACATAAGATTTATGTAAAGTTATATTTTGAAAAACGAATGAAGCAATTTCTGAGAGTTTAATACCGAGGAGCAGATTGATTTGACTTATTATTTATTTATTATTTCTTATTAGAGCATTTTACTGCAATTCTCAATATTCTGTGAACTCAGACATCTCAATGGCTTGTTGTGAAATCTGATTTTTTGCCGTCAATCAAAATTTATCAGTCGATACCTGTTATATTTTTGACTGGTTGCAGTGAAAAACCAAATTCCATCGGGAAACTCGCAATCAGGGGCGGATCCAGGATTTTGTTCAGAGAGGGGTGATGCGCACAAAGTTAACCCAGGGATGGGTTCACCCTTAGAATCAAAGGGAAAAAAACAGTATTGGTTATCTTCGAAGTAGGGGCATAAAGTGGAACCAGGGAGGGGTGCGCACCCCCTGCACCCCTCCCCTGGATCCGCCCCTGGCAATAATCTCCTCCACAGTTCCCTGCGCCATCTTGAAAGGTAGCCGTGCCTTTACATCGAAGCAAGACGAACGGTGAGCTTGCAATGATAGAGACCTGTTTTTAACACCTTGGACGATTACTCACATGTCTATATCATTGCAAGCTCACAGTTCGCCTCACTTCGATTAAAAGGCACGGCTACCTTTCAAGAAGGCGCCGTCCACACGTATCCGGAAATTTCTGTATCCGCAAATTTTTTTTTTTTTTGTCGGATGCGAAAATGTTCGCGTCCACACGCAGCGTATTCGAATCGTTTTCACTGTCCACACGTATCCGGAAATTTCTTGATCCGCCCTGATGCACGCTAGTGCCTAGTCCTTTTGACATATAGTTTTTCTTATTGAGCATGCGCAAAATCGTGTTTACGTCACCGTATTCAAAAAATTTGCGGATACGACCGTCAACACGAATTTCCACTCTGGAGACCGTTTTCGAAAATTTCCGGATACGGATACAAAAATTTCCGGACACGTGTGGACGCAACCCGCAAATTTGCGGATACAAAAATTTCCGGATACGTGTGGACGGGGCCTGAGTTCGCAGAATATTGACAATGGCAGTAAGTGAAGAAGTGTTTAAAATGGCTGTAACTTCGCAACGGATTTTGTTGATTTACCTAAAAAAGCCCATATTCCATCCTTTTCTCGGATATGATCCGAACCAGTTCCAAAACTCTCTTCTCCACAAAGACTGAGACGATTAGCATCCATTAGGTTACCAAAGAACTTCCAACCTATGGAGAAAAAGATTTGTTTGTCGAAAGGAGGCAAATTATTTGACAGGTTTTCTTCCATGAACCTCAAAATGTTGAATCCCAATAGGCCACTTGCATTATAGCGTCATTTACTACAAGTACCAGAATCCCTTGCACACTTTCCTTTTGTTCAGTTAATTAGCACCAACTGTCTTACTATTCTCATGAGGAAATAGAAATTTCAATAAGACAAAAGAAATTCGCGAAGCATTTTAGCAGTGGGAGTGAAATGACTCCATCATGCAAACGGCCTTTTCGATCTGTGAGTTAGGCGTGCCCTGGCTTAATTAAATCAGTCCATCTGGAGGTTTTTTCAGGGTTTTAGAATTGTTTCCATAAAAATGAGGGTATTTTCGTATGAAATTTCGTATATATTACCCGTAGGTGTTTCGAAGCATTCCACACCGTTCTTCTTGGCAACTCTGTCGATAGCAGCACTGGTCGGCATGCTTCGAGCAAAGCCTTTTACACCAGTTTTGATGAAGTAAGGAATACATTGGAAGTTTTCGGCGATGACGGCTACAGAGTCTGATGGAGTGACGAAGAATCCATTTTGGCCAATGATCATGTTGCGATCCTTTGTGAGGATAAAAAGTGATGACAAAAAAGGTCAGGAATGAATGTTAATGCTGAGAAGAATGAAAGTAGTAGATAAAGAGAACAAGACAAAAGAAAGGCAGGCAGGCAAGCATCTGTATTTCCCACTGATTTAGTTATTCATGTACTGTCTTAGTGTTAACTATGCTTACCCCATCTCCGTCGAATGCTGCACCAAGACCATGGATGCCCTTCTTCATTTCTTCAACAAGGTCAGGTGCGTATGTGAGATTTGGATCTGGATGCAAACCTGCAATAAGGAAAGGTTACATGTATGAAAATCACTATCACTATCTCCAACAACCATCACTAATATCATCATAACAACCACTACCACTACCACTGCCACTACCACTGCCACTGCCACTGCCACTATCGCTACCGCTACCACTACAACTGCAAACATCATGGTTATCGACAACAACACCAATGAATATAATTATAAATGTGCTACATTAATATATCCACCACCATATTCTCCTCCACTATAAATATATAACCATTACCACCGAGACCATCATCTTAACCCCCCCCCCCCATCATCATCGTTATCATCACCATCACCATCATCTCCACCATCACCATCATTGTCACCGTCACCATCAATCATCATCATCACCATCATCATCATCTCCACCATCATCACCATCATCAACACCATCGTCGTAACCACAAGCCATTATATAACATACTAAGTAAGACAGATCAGCACCTGCCTTTAACTATTCTTAAATATGAAATCTAAGAAAAACCAAATATCCTAACCTCCAAAGTCTTCTAAAGGTGCACATCTGACGACATAGGATTCTGGTGCTCCAAGTTCTCCACATATGATTCTCTTAGCATAAGGACCAGTAACTGAAACAATGACAAATAATTTAGCAAATTATATACCATCAATAGTTATATGAGGGCAGTGTTTTCCAAGCAAAGTAGCGATGCTTTGAATTTTGCTTGGAGGCATTCAACCATTCATGGTTCTAACTTCTCTATAATTACCATTGCTATCACAACAAGTTTAACAAATAAGCTAGAATATTTCAGGATAAAAACTCTTATTCCTGAAAACTGACTATGTAATATTTCAAAGCTGACAATGAGGACTGGATGGGATTTCAAGTCCAAGCAATTAGTTCGAGTCTGAGGCGAAGCCAGAGACTGGAACTAATTGCGTGGACATGAAATCCCATCCAGTCCGTTATTGGAGGCTTCGAAATGACTTCTCATGCTCATTATTATTCGACTTGGAGTAACTGGAACAAAATTAACTCAGTCCTAGGACTGAATTAATTTTGTTCCAGTTACTACAGACTGAATTCAGTCCTTTCACATGACTTTACCAGGTTTCAAGTAACATCATGTGGCCCAAAAATAGCCCATTGATTGGCTGGTTTCCTCATGGAATATTTATGAGTATGAGAAAAACTGTTTCAATTATTCACGGAAATAAAATACAATTGCTTCACAATCTTTGTAGTACTAAACTTGCTTTATACAGTTAATCCCTGGGGGCTAATCTTCTCCATTTTTGGTAGGGATGTGCCGCTAAGCCCTCTCAACCCTGACCCTGGTGCTTGCAAAAATAGATACCCTGTTCCAGAGAGCAAGCAGAATTTCATATATCCGGTTCCAGAAAGAGAGCTGATGTAACCTTTTCCAGAGTAAAATCGCTAAACATCCCCCCCCCCCCCCCACTGCAGTAATCTTCGTAGTGACAGATATTTTGTGGTTGCTTGTGAGACAATATTTCAATACAACTGGAAAAACTGCTGCAATGGTGAACCATGAATAAATTTCTTCTACAGCCTTTCTCAAACTCTCACACTCATTAATAATTCGTGAGGACAAGACCAAGAAAATGTGGGGAAGGAGGTTTGGAAATGTGTTTTATTTAGCATAAAATTTGTGCAACATATGCTTTGAATTTCTCCAATAAATATTACTAGTTTGATAAGCCATATCCATCTTGTCTCTTATTTCTCAATGTTTGGAAATCAGATTCTTCATGTGTTCAATATATATATATATACACTCGATTGCAGAAACGTAGTATACATTTATACAAATATCTAAGTTATTCAGTATATTTAATGATATGCAAAACAGAAAAATCGCTTTATTTATTGTTTGTTTTATTCACTGACTGTCAAAATATTTTTTTCTTGTCTGTTTGATCATACAGATTATAAATCAGTTGGTTTTAAGCATTGAAAATGGTTATTTTGTATTATGCATCTCATTAGATATTTGTATAAATGTATAAATGTATACTACAACGTTTCTGCAATCGAGTGTATATATATATATAAAGTGTTTGATACATTGCATAAAATGTCTGGATCTACTATTTACCTCCATTCATTGAATCCAAAAGAAGCTTCATCCCTGCTTGCTCACCAGACCCACTTAAGAAAGCCTTCAGAAGCGGAAAGTCAAATATCTCTTTCATCAAGTCAACATAGTCTTCTACAGAGTCCTTAATAGTAACAGTAAATTTATGTCCATCGATATTCCAGCTCTGAGAGCTCAAAATTCCCAAGTCTACTGATACATCAGGACAGATCTTGTACTCAGATATTGACTTGGTCAACTCAAAGATCTTGTTTGTTACTCCTTCAGGTGCTGGACCTGTAGAGCATTAGGAAAAGCAAATACATACTTTATCACTTCATCCCTTTACAGGGCTTTGCAAAAGCAATGATGATAACTAAAAATTACAATATGAAATAAAAGTTAAATATAAATGCAAATATAAGCATAAATCTAAGATAAAATATACTATATATTTACACCTGCCTTCAAAACGGCCCCTGAATAGGAACACATGTATATAAACACATGTCCCTCGGCAGCACCTTTAATTTGGTAACAAGGTACTGACTATACATAAAAGCATTACGTGCTCATGCATGCAAATCTCAAAATACTATTTTCATAGTTGCATACATACACCTAAGTCCAAAATGGTGCACGGCCGAGTGAGTTACAGTAAATGAAATTAATGTGTCCCGGCCCAAATGCAAAAAAATAAATATATGGTGTCAATGCAAAGTATTAACACTTGCCTTTCCTTCCTTCTTTCTTTCAGGAACAAACCAATTTTGTGACATCAAATTATAAGAAAATACTGTAAATTCGTAAATTTGGCCTTGGATTTTATTTTTTAATGTTTTGCTAGTCATGTTGCTTTTTCTTTTCTTTATTGTTATTATTATTATTATTATTATTATTATTATCATTATTATTATTTACCTACCTCCTCCTTTTACATTTTTTTAAACAAACAAACACAACTTGGCCTTGGTCGCCTTTGGACCACGCCATGCGTCATTTTGGACTTAGGAGTACTTTTGAACAGATAAAAACAACTAAATTGTCCTAATTTTTGAAAGTAGCACTTACAAACTTATGGCTCTCTTTCTATTACCAGGGGAGAAAAAAACACAAATCCCAGAAAATAATTCTCATTTTGCAGTTTTGTATTTCTCCAAATTACCTTGTCACCAACTAAAACAAACTGCTTTTTACAAGACAAATAACAATATTACAAGATGACTAAACAAATTATTGTTTAACTTGAAGTATGTTTTATATAATGGGCCAGTTACTATGTCAGCTTTATCAGATTGTTTGAACATTCACCTCCATTGCTGATATTGTACTTGATACCAAAGTCTCCATTTGGACCACCTGGGTTGTGGCTTGCTGTTAGAATAATGCCTCCTGAAAATGATCAATGAAAATAATGAATGGATGAATAAATGGAATGATGGATGGGAGGGAGGAATGGATGGATGGATGGTTGGATGGATGGACGGACGGACGGATAGACGGGATGGATGGATGGATGGATGGATGGATGGATGGATGGATGGATGGAGGCATGGATGGATGGATGGATGGATGGACGGATGGATGGATGGATGGATGGATGGAGGGATGGAGGGATGGAGAGATGGACAGACGGATGGAGAGACGGATTGATGGATGGATGGATGGACGGACAGATGGATGGATGGAGGGATGGAGAGATGGAGAGATGGATGGAGAGACGGATGGATGGATGGATGGATGGATGGATGAATGGACGGACGGACAGATGGATGGATGGATGGATGGATGAATGGACGGACAGATGGACAGACGGATGGATGGATAGGGGAATAGTTTGTAGTACACAGAACCATAATGCAAACACCATATTACAGATGTACATACTGTACCTTGTGCTTTGATCTTCCTTATGACACATGATACAGCTGGAGTGGAGAATATACCATCCTTCCCTATCACCAATTCTCCAATCTTGTAATTAAGGAAAAATAAGAAATATTGAATGCAGTAGCATAGCCATAGTTCTAGAGTTGGACGTGTGAACACCCATGTTTTGACACAAAAATTTCAGCCAAATCCACAGGTAGCCCTACACATACCGACACAGCTTAAAAACACAGGCGCCTGCGTTAAATTCAGCTGAAAACCATACTGCATTAACCAATCACACGTTTTTACCGGCATCAGGTATTATTTCAAATAAATATCAATGCAGTAACTACAATCCTTATTGAACAGTTACTGGGCTTCCTTTGGAAATCCTAAACCCAGGTAGCCCAAGTATTTAATCATAAAATAAAAATAAAATAAATTAGATTAGGAAAATAGAAATCATAAATGGAAAATTTACAATTAAATGATAATGAGTAAAATATTTTCTTAGCAATTTGTTACAAATTCCTAAATAAGTATTAGGAATATTGATCTGTTGAAATACAGATATAAATATTGGACTAGCGATACTGGAAGCATTTCATTAGATGGGGTTAAAAAATCAACGATTTTAAGTCATATGTGGATTCAACTAACTGCAAAGCTTCCACAGTTAAAATAATGATGAAAACTAAGCTACAGATAGATTTGTAGCAGTTATTAACAAAAGCTGTTTTGATTTATATTCATCTATAATAGAAGCCTTCACGTTTAGGTGTTTTTGTAATTTTTCGTATTCTTTGTATATCATAATAAGACATTTCTTAAATATTTCATGCAGTAATAAAAGCTTAATATTGGGTGATTTTACACCTCGTTAGCAGCTGCAATCTTAACGATGAGTTGAATGGCATCTTTCATGAAGAATCTCCCATCTCCTCCAACAACGAGAGTACAACCTTTTCTTTGATCCTCTGGGATCGCATCTAATGTAGCCTGGATGAAATTCTCCGTATAATGGATCTGTTGAAATACAGATACAGGCTTTCTGAGCCCAGAAGTACCGGGTTTTTGGCCTTCAAAAGTCTTAGTTTTCACCACAGAACGAACAACCATTATCAGAAACAAACGTGACAGCCGACACGAAGAACGATGATCGACGTGGCTGGGTGTTATGTGTACTGGGTCGAGTTTTTGTTGTGTTACATTTCCGTTCTTGTCGTTGCGTGACGCTTCCGCTTTTAGTTAATGTAGAGCTGACACCAAACCGGAAAGGCGTTTCGCTTTTGATTTTTTTGAATTTCTTTCAGAGAGACAAGAAACAGAGGTAATAATAATAATAATGATAATGATTCGAATTTATATAGCATCAAGGCGCTTTACAAGATCAGTGGAGGACTTTACGGGCTGCATATTAATGCACTTGAGTAGCAGCCGTGCAGCTTACAATCATGAGTGATTTGTTTAATAGTATGTTATTGTTATGCATCCACACAGGAAAAAAAACCGGATTCCCAAATTGGGTTGGGAATTTCTGAATTCCCAGAGAGAAGGAAGTTGGGAATGTGGCACTGATTCCCAATGTTAGTTTGTTGGGAATTTTGTTTTTCTATTGGGTATTAGAAGGAAATTCCCAACAATTCCCAATTTGGAAATCCGTTTTTTCCCTGTGCCAGGTATCATGCTTTATAGATTACCAGAGGAATTGTGACTTTTTTCAATATGTTAAACTTTTGTTCATTTTTTTGCAAGTTTTCCCATTTCAGACCATGTGCCATTTTCCTGAGAATAACATATTCTGTACTTGAGTTTGTTTAATATCCATATTGTTTCTTCTTATGCACCATTACAACTACATGGACCACCAAGGGGGAGGCTAGCTAAATTTCTAAGTCTCAATATTCCCCCAGACTTTAAGCCCCCAACAGAGTGCTCTGCAGGCCAGGGACAGACTGACAGACATAGACAGACAGACATATTTTTATTTGGTGTTTTGCACATAGTTGTACATTAACTTAGTTCCAAATAATGTTAAGTTAGTTCCAAATAAGTTAAGAGTATATATGTATGGCCAGGGATGTGCTGAGGTCTTGGTCATGGGGGAGTGGGGGGTGGGGCAATGTACCATTTCCTCTCTATACACATGCACATGTGTACATGTTTTATATCAAGAGTACATTTCCAAGAGTACTTGAACTAGCAAAATCTATGATAAGTAATGATAAAGACTAGTGAATGGCACATCGTCTGAAATAAGAAAACAATTTACTCAAGGTAAAGACCTCTATCTACCTTTCCACGGGCATAGTCAGGATTTCCTGAAGGGGGAGGCCGAAATTTTAAAAAACTGCCATTTTGTTTGAGCCCCCAAAAATGCAAAACCCCCCCCCCCCCCAAAAAAAATTGTGCCATTACATTTCACATTTTATTTTTACAACATTAATTAAAGCTGAAAGTTACTATATAAATTCTAAAAAGCCACCATTTTGTTGCCACGAGGTGTGTGTGGGGGAAAGGGGAGGGCGGGGGCGACCCCCCTTGGTTCCCCTGCCTAAGCCCCTGCTTTCAGGGCAATAGTGTCGAGAAACACTTTTTGTATAGAAAAGTTAGGAGTGATTGGTAGGGTAATATACAGATTTTTGAATTAATATCTATTTATGAATATAGTTATTTATGTATATGTTTATTTAAAATTCCATAGATACATATATTGACCAGTGTTAAATAAGTTTATATTACAAATTAAAGGTTTACATTACAATCTTATTGAGATGCATGGCTTGGCTTGTCTTAAATGCTGAATACTTCATCATACTAAATAGACTGTTGGCATATTTTTGATCCATTACTTACTACCAGAACATTTTAGACCTTTTTACCTTCAGACCATGTGTCATTGTCCTGAGAATAACATTATTTCTTATTATTTCTAAGAAGAGATAACTAGCTAAAAACTAGTGTGAGCTGCATCAGTGTTTCTAATGAAACAGTTTCCTTGCCCAACTTGTTCTCATTGGTTTCTTTTGTCTTATTCTCACTCCTTTCTACCACCTCTTTCTCTTTTACTCCAACGAAGGACTGGCGTCCGAAACATCATCTTTTCACGGTATAAAATTTACCCTTTTATCATTACATTCTTATTATTTTCTTAATTGAGTCATTATCCAAGTCCATGTGTCTTCTCAATTTATATTCAAGGTAATGATATTTTGTCTGAAATGGGAAAATATCATGTTCAAACTAAAGAGCTCTATTGGTGTTGGTTTAAACCAAACAGATAAAGTGCCCAGTTCTGGAAAACCCATTGAACCTTGAGTCAATGAGGCAATCATTATCACACAAGAGTCATTTAGAACCAAAACCAGGTTTAACAAAACTATTTTAAATAATGTTATGCATTAGAGTGAAAGCATTTAACTCGTGAAATGAAAGATACTAGTCAGCACGTAATATTCAACTAGACACAAAAGAAAACAATGGAATTAGGGTCTACTAAAGTCTATTAGTCCAACATCTATTGCACAGGTTTAATGACTTCACTCTGCAGCAAATAAATATCAAAATTTATTTAAATAGAAAATACTTTTACTTTTTTATTCTCACCTACACATTACAGTGCAAATTGAAAAACCGTGGACAAGAGAAATATTTCAAGAATGTTCAATAGCCAATCAGAAGCGTTATTGTTATCTTTCCATTATCTTGTGGCTAGAAAGTCAATTCTAATTGACCAAAGAAGAATAGAACATTCCTAGAATATTTCTAGGTGCCCACGGTTTTTCGATTCGCACTGTAATCTGAAATACTGCGAGTTCTCCGTTGCTCAGGGTTAGCCTTAGCTTGTACCCTGTGGTCCAAAGACTCTCTCACTCTTCTTGCTTCTTGGGAAACTTATGGCCAAGAAGCACTGCAGTGATAGAGCCTCTGAAACCTAGGGTGCCTTGGCCTCATTTTTACACAAAATAATTATGTTTCAGTGAATGTTCAGTTGCAGTGCTTGTATTGTTAAAGCTCTGCTTCTTTCATATTTTTTACCATTGGAAATTATTAGTGAATATTTTGAGAATGAATAAAGCTTTCCCTGAGTAAACGAGTCTGCAATCAGAACAATGTAGTAGTTCATTATAATTTAAGAAAACTTAGGTATTATTCTAACCAATAACCATGCATTATTCAGTGTTTACAAGTCCATTTCCTAGCTTCCCAGTTTAACTTTATAGTTTTAAAAAAATTCCACAGCTTTATCTTTAGCAAACCCTGAGTTTTAGTGACTTCTAAGCCTCCAGAATTTCATTTAACAACTCCTTACGATTGGCTGGCAGAGTAGCAAAATACTTCTTCTGCTGCTCTGAATATTTCGAAGCAGCTGGAACAATGTCTCTAAAGCTCCAATCCTTCCAGTGGAAGTTGTACTTTTCTAGCAATTCTATTCTTTTTTCATCCCCCACAACGACATCCTGTGGTTCAGATCTTGGAAGAGAAGGTACTAGAACATCCTTGAAGATTAAAACTCCTCTCATAGCAAACCAGCCACCATATTTTGGATGAACAGACACTCCATAGATCTTCTTCTTTTCACCCCAAGGGTCATTGGTGACATCCTGGTGCTGATAAAAATACGCAGCTCCAGCAGCATGGGCTGCCGTCTGTACGAGAACTTTCGGCCTCCTGTTTGGATGCACCTCAAAGTCATGTATTGGTTCAACATCGAATTCTGGAAATTCATTTTTGACTTTTAAAAACACCTGGCTCACAAACTCATCTATAGGGTCTCGTGGTGTGGCTAGACAATCAAATTTATTGATGACAAACGGTTTGAATCCTTGTTCGAACATTTCTGGGGTGCTGATGATAATGAAAGCAAGAGTATCTGGATTGTAGTCGAAGCAGAAGTTTTTGTGAGTTAATAGGTCATTGTACCATCCAATCTAAAATATGAAGTATAATAATTGTAAGTAAATACAAATCACTGAAAAGCACCCTAAAAGTGTGTGCGTGTGTGTTTGTTTGCATTGGGAGTAGGGAAGCTAGATTTGAAAATATAGAAGACCTATTTATAGGACCAAAAGCAGGGGCATAACCAGGGATTTGGCAGGGGAGGTGCACAGGCAATGATTTGGAGAACCAAAAAATAAAAAAGGTAACCAAAAAATAGCAGAACCAAAGAAAAAAAAGGGATTATGGGTGAGTGATCCTTAAAAATGCTACAATATACTGATGGAAAGTGGTCTTAATTAAATCAAAAAAAAAAAAAAAATTACATGCAATTTTAAAGCAAAAGGAGATAGATGAGTGGATGAGCTTTTATGGAGGAGGGGGTGCACGTGCACCCTGTGCTCCCCCCTGGTTACAGCCCTGAAAAGTGAGTATAACCCTAGGTATACTCCCTAGATCTCCACAGTCTCTGATAGAAGAGGATTCAAGGTGTACAGAAGTGATGGCATCTTCAAATTTCCCATTCAGGTCTACCCTCTTTTTAAAATTTTGTTGTTTGCTGAAAAAAGGCTCCTCTCTCGCCCACTTTCAGTTTTTCTTTGTTCTATCTTGTTCCACATGCAGCCCAAACAAGGTTCCTGTGTATGGTTTATAAGGGAATTATATATGGGAGTTATGATAAAGCCATGACAATTAAGTGTTTCACTCAACAATTTGCCTCAAAACTTGCTGCAGTTGTTGCTTTTACTTTATTCAGTATTCTGGCGAAGTTTCAGCGCGATTTGAGGCCGTTTAGTGGGTTTTTCAACAATCAGCTCTTTTCTACCTAGGGAACTTGCTCCAGCTTTTTCTCCTTTTTGCATATAAAACATCCACAGAAACTTCTCTTTTTCTTATGATTATGCTTCTTTCGACCTATTTCTAATTCCTTTTTAAAGACAGACGCTTATCAAGATTATATATTTTTTGTCATTATTTTTTGCGGGCACGATCATGATTCAACTCCAAATTATTTAATATACCCAATTTACTGTTCTTTCTCGTTCTATTATTTTATTTTTTAAGGTCATTTTCACATTTACCTTGAAAGGATGAGACTCCAAACCAACAGGTGTAAGAATCGAAGCGATCTTGGTAGCGATTCGTTTGTAATCTGGTTGGCCTGCACTTTCACCCTTCTCGTCCGCCATCTTGTCTCTACCACAGGTAGCCCCATCAACGTATTTTGACTGCCTCTTATATTCTTGGCTCAGTAGACAGAGCGGAAAAACCGGACGCATGCGCATTAGAGACTATTTTCATGAGCAATCCAATATGGCGGACGAAAGGGGGAAAAATCTGTCTCTTGGAAAATTGCTCTGAAAACGGACAAAAACGCAGCAATGACACTCAAAACTTTTCAAAACAACTCATAATTCGCCGGATTCCTTGATCTTGGTAGTTGTTTTGAAGCTTATTGTCGACTTGACGCCAAAATAATGAATTTTACGTCTTGATTGAGAAGGACTTCGATCGCATCTCCTAGTGTTCGATGACAAGTGGAAATTCTTAAAATATAAGGACAGACATGGATATATAAGCTTCATACTTCGGCAAAAGAACAATAAGTGAATGAACTTAAACATATCAAATAGCATCCGAAAAATTTTGAAACCATTTTTCAAACGAGGCATTTGAACTCGACGACACGTTGCTTTCGGCATCATCATCATCGACCTTTATAATCCAGCATTAAGAGTGCTAGACAGGGTCTGGACTTTGAGTAGCAGACGAGGATGGCATATGGGGCAGTTGCGAGGAGTGCGAGCAGGCATGCAGAGGACGTGGAAGAAATGCCTACAAGTCAGGGTTAGTGTGTTGTCGCCTTCGGTTCCGCTCTGCTAAATCACATGCTTTTTGTGAGTCGGTTCTCCTTCTCCCCAATCATATCCAAGTGGAAGACTTCTTTGGTCCACAGTAGCATCAAAGTAAGGTAAATAATATGGCTGTTAAAATTCATGTAAAATCAAACAATTTATCACAGTATACATAATTGTTTGTGTTCATCTGAGTTTGTACTTTAAATACTTAAACACAAATTCGTTTTACCTGGAATTTTTTTCTCCCTTGGTAGTTTTACTGTACCATCTCCACTGTTCCAAATATCCCTAAGCGGGTCAATGATGCACTCTGCAGCAAGGCAACAGAGAATAGTCCTTGTGCCTTTGTGTGAATGAATGAACTTAATTTACAAAAAAATAATACCCAAATTATAAAATATATATGGGTTCTGCTGAAACTAAAAAACTATCTTTGCTATCTTAGGTTTGGCCAAACAGCCCAGGAGCACATCGTACTGCAAACTTCTTTATTTCTTGTGTGCCATAAAGAGGATGGCCATTGTCATAATAATGCAAAGTCAGCTCTTAAAGAAATCGTTGGAACAGCTCCCTAAAGATTGGTGCTGTCACAAACATTTTTGATTTATTGAAACTGAAAGCTCAGTTGAGAAAATTCAATAAGGGTAAATATATGTATGTATATATATATAGATAAAGCGATATGCAGAAATTCTGATCCAACCAAGTATGTAGTATATAACTATATAGGGGTAATAAGGGGTAATGCATTATGGGTAATAGACCAGCGGGTTCAAAGCTAAGTACCCGGGTACCAAAGCGTTGGCTGGCCTACCGAGTGTGAACAGCGCTAAAGTCAAGAGGCTGGAACTTTGTGTTCATTTTTTAATACCTCTACACTATTAGGAAAAACTGTCATATTGTAAATGGTTTTATTGATGTAAAGTAAAACATTGGAAGTTTTGCAATGGTCGAGTTTAAAATCAGTTGTGAAATCGCTCTTCTTGGAAGTTTTGGTTGAAGTGAGCTCAATTCTGAATTTGTTCTTCGCTTACTTATATGTGCCCTTCTAAAACAATCAAACACTCCGAGGACAGCAAAACCAAAACAGTCGGTAATATGACTTATGACAAAAGTGGTACAAAAATTGTTCATGAGCTACTCTGGATAGGATATTTTGCTTTATTCCTAGTCTACCATGTTATTGTTATTGAGCATCAACTTAGTCAAATTTCAATTGATGAACAGGCTGAAAATAATTTCTAGATAAACGAAGGTTAATCTTACTTGAGAGAGGCATATTCTTCCACCTCACCTCTGATTACTTAGTGATTCTTTGTTGTTACTTTTTCTTTTGTTTCTCTCTCTCTCTCTCTCTCTTTTGGCTCAAGCTATTAAAAGCTTTGCATTTTATCCAAAATAGGTTCACTCACGAGATTGAAAGTTTGAATATTAATCATAATTGCATTAAAGCCGTTTGTATTAATTAAAATTACGTAAAATAAACAGCAGTTTATATTGAAAATAACGCTGACTGTCGAGTTATAGGCAGGGTGAAAATTCTTTTTCTGGTTGGAACAAGCGCAGTTTGTTTTGAAAGGTAACTTATCTTAAACAAAACGAGAGCCAACGCTTTGGTACTTTGAATCCCGCTTTGAATCCCGCGAGGCCATTACCCATAATGCACCCTGTGGGGATAACCAGAGGGTAAAAAACCCTCTTATTTTGCTGAAGGCTGATCAGACAATGTTGAAAATACCTTGTTTGGTATCCAAAGACAAAATGAAGAAATAAAAACCAGAAAAAGATAGAAGCTTAAATACATTTAAGGCAAATTTTAAACATTTTTTCATAAGTTGATACATTTTCTGTAAGACCAAAACTCTTCATGATCTGTACATGCAAAAATGACTTGAATAAACTGAATAATGAAAAAATGAATAAACTGATAATCAGTATTGTACAGATAAAAGCAGGTATAGTATAAATTCAATTAAGAAACCTTCCAATTTGGGACAGTTTTTTGATTGGTTACCCCCCAAAAACACAAGGCATTATGGGGATGTGAAAGTCGAGGATTGTTTAAACACAAAGGATCTTGGTCATCGGAGGGGGTCAAATCAACACAAATTCACTGAAAATAATAATTGTTCTAAAACTCATATCAATCCACGAAGAGAAGTACAATAGCCAGCAAACGCTCAGAATATTTTAAGTACATATCATATCTCAAAACCAGGCCATTTTAGATTAAACTGTTTCGCTAGGAGCAAATTTTGTTGAATTTTCTATTGGATTTGGTGATTCTATCACCCACATAAAAGAGCAGTGACATCCTAGTGAAATAGGCCAATTGGAAAACCATTGTCAGGTTGGAAAGGTTGAGTGAAGCTAAGACTGAAGGGTGTTCTGGGTAGTCTATATCCTAGTTATTTGGAGCATGTTTGCATATACAGACATGTACACAAAGAGTAACAAAATTCTTTATTTGCTAACTTCAATTAGACTGTGTTCAAGAGCTGCAAACTTCAATATGCATAATATTAGCATCATTGATTGGTTACCCAGGACACCTTTCAGTCTTAGCTTAGATAATTTGACCGTTTCTGAACATGACAATTTTTTCAATTTGGTGTACCAGTATGTAAGGTCAATAAATGTATGTATGTGAATATGCATAAACATGTAAAAATTTTAATTGCCTTTAACACTATATTCTCAGTATTGATTCTGCATAAGGTGGGCTCTTTAATGGCCAAAAATAATCATATAGTTTCAGTGGTGCATTTTTGGATATATAAAAATAGGAATGCTTTCCAAATATAATTTATCTGTACTAGTGATATTTATCCTGACATCACAGTTACTGGAATATGACAAGGATAGACCTTCATTACTAAGTTCAAGACATCACTCAACTATATAATTTTTTGGGTGAACAGCTTACCTCTATATCAATATACTGAGAATATTATCAGATTGCATAGGCATTTCTCTGATTTGTTGAAGGTAAGCCTAAAAGGGGGATTTAAGTTTTTATTTCCTGTTTATTTTATTTTTACATGAGAGCTTTTGCTTCATCATGCTGTTTTCTTGTTGAAACTCCCCTACTTGATGTGCCAAATGAACATTTGCCCTTAGAAGTGAGTGGTTGTGCTCTTCCTAGTTCCGTTATCCTCTCCTGCATCTCTTTTTATCTCTCTTTTCCTGTGTCTGATTTGTTTCCTTTATTTTGCTAATCAATTTCCAAATTAATTATTTTCAGTTATATAACAATGTTCATTGCAGGTTCTATAAAAACTGTTTGAGATTAAAAGTCTTTAGGTCAATATATTATAGAAATGGTTTTACTGTAAATAAGAAAAAGCTGTCTTACTTGAGAACTTCAATAAAAGTATAGCCCTTCAGTTTGTGTCTGTCTTTCTATTTTCTTATGTAATGGTGGTCAGGAACACATTGTCTAGACATGTTGCTGTTTTTTTACATAATTATGATAAGAAAGAAATATTAATGCTTTTCCCCATACCTTTCTCGTATTTCGTGGACAATACGAATCCATAGACGTGATGTGACTATTTTTATCGGCGTCACTCAGATGCCCAGAACATGTTTGTACCCCTTTTGGTTGGGCTTATCTCGTCAAACACTAATAGGCGCTGAGGGCAGGGACAAGTGAATCATTGCAGGTCTTTTCATGGACAAGATAACAACAGGTTTTGTTGTTTTTTTACGCTTCAAATGGTAAAAGAACACTGAAATAGAGTACTCGAAAGGACTATTAAAGGGCTTGAAAAATGGCGGGAATTTTAATGTCTTCAAGATAAATGAGGACGAATGGTCCAAGAAAATTGATGTTTATCATTAATAAAAGAACATTTCACGCTCATCAAACTCAAAATACAGTAATTTAATATTATTGAAGGGCAATAAAACAAGTTTTCCAATGGCAATGCTTGGCAAAGCAGTGTAGGTAAACTTACGTTTATTCGGCCCACGTGTCGTGAGTTCAAATGCCTCGTTTGAAAAATGGTATCAAAATTTTTAGGATGCTATTCGATATGTTTAAGTTCATTCACGTATTGTTCTTTTGTCGAAGTATGAAGCTTATATATCCATGTCCGTCCTTATATTTGAAGATTTTCCACTTGTCATCGAACACTAGGAGATGCGATCGAAGTCCTTCTGCAATCAAGTCGTAGAATTCCTTATTTTGGCGTCAAGTCGACAAAAAGCTTCAAAAAAACTACCAAGATCAAGGGCTCTGACGAATTATGAGTTGTTTTCTAAAGTTTTGAGTGTCATTGCTGCGTTTTTGTCCGTTTTCAGAGCAATTTTCCAAGAGACAGATTTTTACCGCCTCTCGTCCGCCATATTGGATTGCTCATGAAAATAGTCTCTAATGCGCATGCGTCCGGTTTTTCCGCTCTGTCGGCTCAGTAGCTAATAGTGTAAATATTCTACCCTATGTATTGTTATGAATGAGGTATGAGGCATCCACTCTGGCCTGGAACAATGCCCAGGTAACCCAGAGTGTAATGTTTTTTATCCCGCTTGCTCGTGGGTGAGGCGGGTGGGTCGACGTCTGTACTCTTCCCGTTAATTTGAATGAAGTGGCACCAGAGGGACCACGCTTCCCTATATATACTCTATTTGCATATTACAATTCCCTAGGGTATTCATCATAATATTCACAATGACTGTGAATAGTGTACATAGGGAGATAGGGAGAGTTAATCCATGCCCAGATATATTGAGATCCCTAAAAAAAGAATTGGCAGAATTTGGGAGGAGAAGAGGGGGCGGGAACCTCACTCAGCTCCATGCTATGGGTTGGTGGTGTACTTGGTCTCGTTTCATGTGTATCAGATAGTGAGTGAGATAGCAAAACATATAATTTGTTTATCGTAATAGCCTGCTGTATATATATGTGCAATTATAAATGCCCACCCCTACCCTGGCTGGTATTTTCCATTTAAGGAATTGAGGACAAATATAGATTATTATTATTTTATTTTATAAACTTATTTTCATATAATGGAAGTATGAAAGGATTGGCTTATCTAAGGTTATAGGAGTCTACAAGTTTCTCAAATTGTTTTACAAATTGTATTTTCAGGACAATTGATGTTTTCGGTGTACATTCACTATGAAATTTATCCTCGATTGCAAAATTCAAAGAAGACACACTGTATTTTCCTCTTCGTCTAAGTCTATTGATTTTAATGCCATATTCATACTAGCCTGAAAGCCTCAGTATATCACATAGAATGGTGCTAAACTTCATTATAGTTATGATTCATCAGCTAAACTTGTTTTACATGTGATCATATCTTTTAATTTTGGCCATGCTAATTATTAATAATCTTTAGTACCGATCGAGTGGTACCGAGGGGGGCCTATTTGGACCTGAGAGGGATAAAGCTAGGAGAGGTGAAGGCCAGGGTTGCTAATTAAACTGCTTTTGTAATAGTCACTCCCCTTTTAAAATTCCTGGATCTGCCAGGGTACTTAACTTTTTTGTAAAATTCTATATGTGTAAATAGAAAGCAAAAAGCAAAAAAAAAACAACAACAAACAAACAAAAACAAAAACAAAAACAAAACAAAACAAAAAAAAACTAAGGAAAAAAAAAAAAAAAAAAAAAAAAAGAAAGAAAGAAAGAAAGAAAAAGAAAAAAAAATTATATCGTGTTGTATCCTTTTCTGGATTTCAAGCAGCTTTTGCAGCATGTTGTTAGCTTGTTTTTTATGGCTTCACAGCCGCAACAACAACAAAGAATAAGACATGCTAACCAAGCTAGAGCACCTGCTCCTAGAATAAAAACCAGCCAAATCCATGTAATTACATATTTAACTGGGTCTCTAAAGGTGAAGACGATGGTATCGGGTATGGAGTCAAAGTGCTGCCCATCTGAGCTTATGGTGAGTTTTTTTTGCATTGTCTGGATCAGGAGGAGGGTCTATCTTTTGAACAGCGTCGGTCTGCGAGCTGTTGAAAGTTTTATTGGCTTTTTTGTGTGTTGAACCATTGCTTGCTCTTCTGGGATTCATGGAATTTACTCCATGCATATCTAAGCGAGGTACCTTGCATTTAATTTCCACATTGCTAACATAAAACGCATCAACAGTCATTTGCACCGCTCCAAACCTGCATTTAACTGCTCCACAATCTAAAAATTGTCCTTTAGCAGTTAACGTGTCACCTTCCCAACCAGTCTTGGGTTAAATCTCTTCGATGTAGTTGGGGCTGTCGTTATAAAAATATCTGATGTTCGACTTTGTCTTGCTATCTTTGCTCACAACTTCTACTGTGAAAGTTCTGGTTTTTCGCCGCATATGTTCCAGAAATAAAAAGTATTATTTCTTCCGTGGACTTGTATTCCACATGGCGCTCAGGTAATGTTGTTCTGCCGAGCTTTACTTGGTCGGTTGGCAAGAAACTTTGTCCTTTTATGACGACAGATGTGACTCCATTTAGAGGACCACAAGAAGGCACGAGCGTGGAAATGTGCTTGAACTGTTGCGAGGTAGTGACTGATGCAGAACAAACAAACAGAAAAATGATTGCAAATGAAGGAGACATTTTGCCAGTTTTCAGCAATGATGTTTATATATATATTTCAGTATTTAATAAATTGCTGTTGCTCTAGCAGTGAAAGCCAGAATGAAAAAAAAAAAAAAACATATCGTAAGGGGATTCCCCATCAGTCTCGTGACTCTTCAGGCTTACACCTCGCTTACACATTTTCGACAACGTCGATCATATATAGATAGAGAACCGAAACCTAGACTCGGGCTTACCACAGGTAGCCCGAGTAAAAAGTCGAGCCGAGTGCTTTATTTCAGGGACCATTCGTATAAGCCTTTTTGGCTAACAAAAAGCGTTGCCAAGAGAATATGAACTAGTTCATTTTCTCTTGGCGTTGCGTTATGCGTCACCACTTATCTTGACTACTTCAAGGCTCACGGCAATTTGTTGAATTGCCTGACTTTTTCACATGAACATTTTATTTTACGCTACGAACTAAGCTAATATTTTATAGAAATTCGTTTCGAAATACTATTTCATTTGACTTCATTCAAGTCTGTAAATTAGGGACAGGTCAAAAATTAGAGGGGGGAGGGATAGGACTGGTGCAGATGGGGGGGGGGGGGGGGTCATTATTTTTCATGCAGGCTAAAAGGGAGGGCTAGAAAGAATTATTGTGCAAGTCTTAAGGGGAGGGCCAAATTTTTTTGTGCATAAAAAATAGGTGAAAAGAAATGTAAAAAATGAATTATGCTGTAACTGGATGAAGCTGATATTATTACGTCTCCAAAAGGAAAGTTAAATCAGGTTTGTTTTTTTTTTTTGCAGTTTTGTTTTGTTTATTTTTTATTTGAAGCCAACAGTTTTTAGAGCTTCTAAGTAAGCAAACAAATAAACAGTTAATTCTAAACGTAATGACAACTACTGTGATT
The DNA here is from genome assembly GCF_029948245.1 of Actinia tenebrosa. Classification (NCBI taxonomy): domain Eukaryota; kingdom Metazoa; phylum Cnidaria; class Anthozoa; order Actiniaria; family Actiniidae; genus Actinia; species Actinia tenebrosa. The sequence goes on from NW_028292581.1 coordinate 16,057,808, forward strand.
ACAAGATCGGGAAGACGTGCAACTCGTTTACTGCTATATTAAAAAACAAGGTCAGCCTAAATTATGAGTTATGGGGGAGGGGAGGGGAGGGGAGGGCCAGAACAAATTGCGCAACCCCCCCCCCCCCCTCTAATTTTTGACCTGTCCCTTACTGACCTGTACCTTCGCAAGTGTTATTAACATACAAGAACATAGCCTGTGGAGCCTGGCCCTTTGGGAAGGCGAGGGGGACTAAGACTCTCGACTTTGATTACGAACAAAAAAACAACAACAAACAAACAAAAACTATACGCGCTGAATTTTAAGACTCGTGCCCCCGTATATCATTAGGAAAATTATCACCAGATCTACATATATTTGTTTTTGTCGCAAAAATAATTAAGGACTGGCTCGATCCTAATTCCTTAAAGTTTTAGAACACTGAGTTTTAGAAATTATCCTGATTTGATGAAAATTTAATCTTTTCTTTTTTTCTATTCTTTTTTCCTTTTCCCTTTCGTTTGTTCGTTTTTGTCGTGTAAATGTGTATTTGTGTTTGTCTTCAATTCAAGTGAGTCAGTTGTAAAAATGACCTATTTGTAGTGAGACTGATGATTTACAGTTGTAAATGTAAAACAAAATATAAAATAAAGTGTCTATTATCTTTATTATTATTATTAGTAGTAGTAGTAGTAGTAGTAGTAGTATTATTGTGTTATTTAAATAGCTAATATATTATTGCTTTGTGGAAATTCAATTTTCAGGCTTTCTTCGTCGTAACCCTCGTTTTGCAAGTCATTTGTTTTTTGGATTTCATGGAAACACCTCGATTGATGTTCACTGATAATGACCTACGTATAGATCCGATGGCAATTCCACGATTCCATTGTGTGTGTGTGTTTTTTTTGTTTTTTGTTTTTTGTTTAATAAAAAGAGGAGAAAGGTATTTAATTTCTACTCCTTAAAAGGTGGGATTTTCTCATGCATACAAATGTGTCATTTTAATAAAAGCTCTTTTTAAAGTTTGAGAAATTGAAGTATTTTTTAATTATTTTTTTTAATAAAAACCTCATTATTGTTCGACACCCACTTATCTTCATCTAATTTACGAAACGTTTCTTAACTTACGTTTTAGAAACTGTCAAGAATATGACTTGAGTCCTGAATTAAGGCAGTTCGACAACCAGCAAATTAAGCTCCAAGCTTAACTTAAGGACGTTCATGGGCAAAAGAGCTCCCATCGTGAGATTTTTTCATAATTTTGCACGATGAAACTACATCATATTAGAAGTAAAATAAGCAAATAAAAAATGGTGGTCCCGGCGTTGTTTAGCCGTGAGAATACGTGGAAGTTCACCCTTTTTACGGTAAAAAACACGCGAACAAGGTAAACATGGAAAGCTGTCAAAAATAACCTTAATACTCAAAAAGTCTAAACAACTAAAATTTTCTGCATGCACTATAGACTTTAATATTCAAACTAGAAGACAATGAACAGAAATGGAATTGTCACCCGCGTTATTGATATAGTACTCTTGCAATTACAAAAGTCAGTCCATTGATTAGTTTCGAATTTTATCCAATCGTGTGTCAAAGAAGAAGTTTACATAAACCAACAGTCAGAACTATTAGAGTTGATTCTGGTTATTAAACTTATAATCTAACTTGGTTCCCAACCACAATCAAGGTCATACCGTAATACATCGTCCTCGCTCTATTTTTATTGAGCGCGAACCTCACAGAGCAAACAATTGGAATCCTATCCTATAAGGTAAGTAAAAGTAAAGTAAAGTAAAGTACCTATATTTAACGTCGGTAGTTCCTTCAGTTGAAATTCAACTGCTATCAATGGAAGCCGACGGTGCGCACTTTACCCCCTCTCTCCATCAGTGCTCTGTTTTAAGAGTATTTAAAGCTGAAGCTACACGGATTAGAGAGAAGTTGAAACAGACGTGGAGATCCTAAGGATCGAACCGTGGACCTCAAAGCTCTGAAGGTCGCGCACTAACCAACTAAGCTAAGCCTGCTCCTAAGTCAGTCGCTAGCACTGCTAGCGAGCACTGCAATCATTAAAAACAAGTAATTCTAACCATCAAGTACAGTTATATTCTGTCTAAACTCGATTTTGACCTTTCTTCAAATATATTTAGGAATATAAAACGACGCGCGTGTTTACATACTGTGATTAAACACGATGGGAGCTGTAGAGCAAGAGAGAAGTCGTAGAAAAGCACGAGGCGTAGCCGAGTGTTTCTTTGACTTCTCGAGCGCTCTACATCTCCCAGAGTGTTTATATCACAGTATAGACACAAGCGGACGTTTTATATCGCTTTTATAGCGCACGCGTTATATCTATCTCAAGTATTTTATAAATATATGTATGAATCGGCCAATGCTATTGCAACAATTGCTTTTTTTAGCTTTAGTTTAAAACGTTTCTTCCCCAAATCGATTGTAGAGTTTAATTAAATTTTCTTTTTGGAAAAGTAAACTGCGACTTGATCCTTTAAAAAATGAGTTTTTAAAATTATAATTAGTTAAAAATAGTATACAGCAAGTTTTCAAAATTGTAAACTAGTTTTAACTTATTTTCATTTTGGAAATTTAAACTGCGACTTGATCCTAAAAAAATGAGTTTTTTAAATATTAATTAGCTAAAAAACGATCGGCAGAGTCTATTTTTAATCCTCTACTTTAACAAAAGGAAAATAGACTCTGCTAGCAGGGAACTAGTCTATTGTCAAATATTCGAAATTGGAATTTTATCGATGGCTGTCAACTATTAAAAAAATAATAATTTTTTTTTTAAGTAATTTTAAGTTCTAATCTTCATTTTGAAATAAAACCCTTTTTACTTTTGACTGAAACAAGTTAACTACGTTAAAGGTGTTCGGGTTGTAATTACTTTTAATACTGAGTTACTTTGCAGATTAAGTCGAACGGCAAAAACGATGAAGATACAGCTTGTGTTTGTCTTTATGCTGTTCCTTCTCAAGCACAAAGTTACCTACGCTACGATGTGGCCGACTCAAGGACATTCAGAGCTCAACGTGTACTTGCAAGGATTCACTCTTGAATCGTCCAAGGCAGAAACAATCTTTGAATGCTACAGAAAGTGTGAGGACAACATCCACTGTGCAAGCATCAACATGAACCTGACAAACAAGACATGTGAACTGAAGTCCTCTACCAAGACCAGACACCCAGAGAAGATTGTTAGTCAACAAAACACCATCTACATGGAGATACGGGATGATAACGCTGCTCCAGGGTCGAGGCCAGATAGACCAATCACATCTTGTAAGAAGCTCAAGGAGGATGACAGCCAGGTAAAGTCAGGTGTTTACTGGATGAAGTTCAATGAGACATCCTCTGCGCCATTCCAAGTGTTTTGTGACATGACCACCGATGGAGGAGGCTGGACCCTTGTCTACAGCTATCGAATTATCCAATTAAGCAATTTTAAGGATCCTAGTAACGCAGTAACTCCAATACCAAACTGGCTCGTGGACACGTCTTCTGGGACATGGGTGCCACAGTCAACCACAACCCCGCTCAATGAGTCTTCTTACTCGGCCATGGATTTTGCTTTGTGGAAGAAGATTGGTAAAGAGTTTCTTTTCAAGTCTAATATCACTAACTGGGTAGCCTGTGTAGAAGGAACCGGAAGTCTATTGAACTGGGTGCAAGGAAGTCTGACATGTAGAGTTGTCAAGGCCATTACACCAACCTGTACGACTGTCGCTCCAGACATGTTCTCAACGAGTTATTCATATTGTGGACCAGCCATTTTTGGTGGCACTACGAAATGTTACATTTTTTTAGAAGGAAGAACCGACCATTGCTGGCCTGTCCATGATCCTTGTGGCACCGGAAGTACTGATAATCACCTGGCCAATGTAACCAATCCTGGTGGAGCGATTTACATTCGCTGAGAGAGGAGTTATCAGTAAGATACCTCGCACATGGGGTGTGTTCAACAACAGAAGACTAAACATATTAGCCTACAGATTATATCCCTAGCTTATATATTTTGTATGCACGGTCTACATAGAGCGGTTTTCTCGTATGAGTGCGAAGCACTGCCAATTCATAGTCGTACTGTATTTGTAGGGTATCATAGCGGTTACCGTAATTACGCATTGTACTATTTCAATGGTACGGCATGTACTATACCGTGTATTTGCTGTAAGTCAGTACCGGTGGTATGTTTCCCACTCATGCGATAAATACTCTTATGGGAAGCCCTTTCAATGAACGGTATGTCGCACCGTGTATTTGTGCTGTAAGTCAGGACCGTAGGTTTCCCACTCATACGATAAGCATTCTTATGGGAAGCCCTTTCAATGATAGGTATGTCGCACTGTGTATATGCTGTAAGTCAGTACCGTACTTAATTTTTCACTCACACAAAAATAATTCTGGACTTGCTTAGACGATACGAAAAAACTGACTGAAATATTACTATTTGAATAACTTGAAATGCACCTGTAATGTGCCTAGGCTACATTACCTCATCATAACGAAAAATATTTAGTTTTACCTATCAAATGTCACGATCCAGTAGTGCTCTGCCGTGAGCATGATTTTGTGCGCTCTGATTGGTTGTCTTGATGCTGGTTATCAATTTAGTACCGTGACAGCCCAAACACTGTTAATAGTCCTATACGAAATTTTTTGTAAATCACATCACTTGGACTGTACAGTAACAGTACACTCACAACATAAAATATATATATATGCAAAAAAGACTCTTCGTAACACAAGTTGAAAATTAAATTCACTTCACAGTTATTTGTCTTGATTTGTACGTCTGTGAAAGTCGAGCGGACTCCTGTCTTCTTGAATTTCAGAAACGATAAGTCCTCAGCTTATGGTTCTTGTAATCTTGATGCCTTTGAAATGAAGGCAAGGCAAGGCAAGGCAAGGCAAGGCAAGGCAAGGCAAGGCAAGGCAAGGCAAGGCAAGGCAAGGCAAGGCAGATGGAATGCACTAAAAATAGAATAAATAATAATTATCAATCCTATAGACAATGTCACTATGGCCCACAATGCACTTCGGTCTTGGGATGCACTATTCAGTATGCAGTATTCAGTATTCAACTATTTTTGAAATAGCTGTATACGAACAATGCCACCATGTTAACAACCTACAGAAGATTCTAGTAGTTCATTCACTGTTTGCTTTGTATTCTTTTCTTATGCTAATCGCTATAGATTTAGTTTATTCTATGTATTCAGTATTTTTTCTCGTTCTCTATAAAATCTGTATAAATTTCTATGGTTTTGTGGAAAATTCTAAGCCTGCAGAGAGTTTGTAAAGAGTGAAAAAAAACAACGTATATCCCTTGCAGCTCTCCCACTAATGCGCATCGGCTTAAGTTTTTGTAGAAAGCGATGACGATGATAACAACGAACCTATTACTCAAAGTCTAACAGCTAAAATTGTATGCATGGACTACAGACTTTATTCAAACTAAAAGACAATGAACAGAAATGAAATGCCACCCGCGTTATTGCTATAGTACACTTGTAATAACAAAACCCAATCAGTTTTAATTTTGTCTAATTTTATCCAATCGTGTGTCAAAGTCGCCGAATCTCCAAGTTTTCATAAACCAACTGAACTATTAGAGTTGGTTCTGATTATTAAACTTAAATCTAACTTGGTTCCCAACCACAATCAAGGTCATACCGTAGTACATCGTCCTATTTTTAAGCTGAATGTGAACCTCATAGAGGAAGCAATTGGAATTCTAATGTAACGGTAAGTCGCTTGGATTGGGATCGTTACAAGAAAGTAATTCAGTCTAGCCATCAAGTTATGTACTGAGAAGTCTAGATCTGGCCCTTTCTTCAAAATTTTTTTTTTTCTTTTTGGAAAAGTAAACTGCAACTTGATCCTAAAATAATGTGTTCTTAAAATATTAAATAGTTGAAAGAATATACAGCAAGTTTTCATAACGATTGTAGAGTTGAACTCATTTTCTTTTCATCATTACGAACAAGTAATTATATTCATCGAGTTATGTACTAAGACGTCTAAATCTTGACTTTTCTTCAAAAATAAACATATGAATAGGTCAATGATTTTATTGCAACATTTGCTTTTTTAGCTTAGTTTATGAAACACTTTCCCCCAAATCGATTGTAGAGTTTAATTTATTTTCTTTTTGGAAAAGTAAATTGCGACTTCATGCTAAAAAAATGTGTCTTTAAAATATTAATTAGTCAAGAAAAGTATACAGCAAGCCGAGTTTTCAAATCGATTATAGAGTTTATCTGTTGAAATAAAAGAAAGAGAAATCCTAATTCCTTCGTGCATGAATCTACCTCGCCATACTGATTCAGTTTAGATAGATTCGATCTAGCCTACCTGCAAATAAAAGAGTTTAGGAAGCGATGAAGCACTTTTACCGACATATCTAGGGCTTTTAAAATACATTTTAATACTATATTTGAAAGAAAAAGTTAACAATAATATTTCAAAGAGCCATTCTTTGAACAATTCACAAAATCGCGAACTTGGCCATGGGCAAAATAAGAGATATTCATGCAATATGAAATCACCGATGAATTGAACTAGTCTAGTTCCCTGCTAGCAGAGCCTATTTTCCTTTTGTTTTGGAGGGAGAAAAATAGGCTCTACCGTTGCAGGACGTTTCCTTTAATACACCGCCGTCCAGGATGGTGGCCAAACTAAGCCAGTATGAAAACCGGTTTTTTAACCGGCCAGCTGTAGTAGTGCGCATGAGCAAATGCAACACACCGAGGCGCCAAACGTTATTAGACGAGGACGACTGTCGAAATCATGACAGCGTTGCTAAGTGCTAAGCGACAAGTATAACATCCGACAACATCGGCAAAGTCTATTTTATCGATCCCTCCAAAACAAAAGGAAAATAGGCTCTACTAGCAGGGAACTAGTCTAGAGTCAAATATTCGAAATTGGAATTTTATCGATGGCGGTTAACTCAGTAAATAAAAGAGGGAGTAATTTTAAATTGTAACCTTCATTTGAATATAAAACCCTTAGCTTTTTACTTTTGACTGAAATATAAGTTACACCTGTAACTACATTAAAGGTGTTCGCGTTGTAATTACTATTAATAGTTACTTTGCAGATTAAGTCGAGCGGATAACAATGATGAAGATACAGCTTGTGTTTGTCTTTATACTGTTCCTTCTCAAGCACAAAGTTACCTACGCTACGATGTGGCCGACTCAAGGACATTCAGAGCTCAACGTGTACTTGCAAGGATTCACTCTTGAATCGTCCAAGGTAGAAACAATCTTTGAATGTTACAGAAAGTGTGAGGACAACATACATTGTGCAAGCATCAACATGAACCTGACGAGCAAGAGATGTGAACTGAAGTACTCTACCAAGACCAGACACCCAGAGAACATTGTTAGCAAACAAAACGCCATCTACATGAAGATACGGGATGACAACGCTGCTCCAGGGTCGAGGCCAGATATACCAATCACATCTTGTAAGAAGCTCAAGGAGGATGACAGCCAGGTAAAGTCAGGTGTTTACTGGATGAAGTTCAATGAGACATCCTCTGCGCCATTCCAAGTTTTCTGTGACATGACCACCGATGGAGGAGGCTGGACCCTTGTCTACAGCTATCGAATTATCCAATTAAGCAACTTTAAGGATTCTAATAACGCAGTAACTCCAATACCAAACTGGCTTGTGGACAAGTCTGCTGGGACATGGGTGCTACAGTCAACGACAACCCCGCTCAATGAGTCTTCTTACTCGGCCATGAATTATGCTTTGTGGAAGAAGATTGGTAAAGAGTTTCTTTTCAAGTCTAATATCACTAACTGGGTAGCCTGTGTAGAAGGAACCGGAAGTCTATTGAACTGGGTGCAAGGAAGTCTGACATGTAGAGTTGTCAAGGCCATTACACCAACCTGTACGACTGTCGCTCCAGACATGTTCTCAACGAGTTATTCATATTGTGGACCAGCCATTTTTGGTGGCACTACGAAATGTTACATTTTTTTAGAAGGAAGAACCGACCATTGCTGGCCTGTCCATAATCCTTGTGGCGACGGAACTACTGATAATCACCTGACCAATGTAACCAATCCTGGTGGAGTGATTTACATTCGCTGAAAGAGGAGTGCACATTATAGATGCCTCGCACATGGATTGTGTTCAACAACAGAAGACTAAACATATTAGCCTACAGATTATAACCTTAGCTTATATATTACGTATGCACGGTCTACGTAGAGCGGTTTTCTCGTATGAGTTGGAAAGCGCTGCCAATTCATAGTCGTACTGTATTTGTAGCGTATCATAGTTACCGTGATTAAGCTTTGTACTATTTCAATGGTACGGCATGTACTATACCATGTATTTGCTGTAAGTCAGTACCGTACGTACGTTTCCCACTCAAAAATGGCAGCCCTTTCAATGATCGGTATGTCGCACCATCTGCTGTAAGTCAGTACCGTACGTTTCCCACTCATACGACAACCATTCTTATGCGAAGCCATTTTAATACCGTACTTTGTCAATCATACAAAAATCATTAGGGGCTTGCATAGATGATAGTAACAAAAACCGACTGGAGTATTACTATTTGAATAGCTCGAAATGCACCTGACAAGCTTAAAAATGACGAGTTAACTAGTTTAATTCGGGCCGCGGGAGCGGAGCACGTGACCCATAGAGGATACACTAGTATCTCAAGTGCCTTTGCACACTTTTTATCGTTTTCTTTGGCTTTAATTTATGTGAATTTTTTTGTAATGGTGTTTCTACCACTAATTTTACTAACACTAAGGTGTTGCATTAACATTTGATGAAGAAGACATATTTGGCAAATATTTGGCACATATTTGACTAATTTGGCAAATAAAAGTAGCCAGTTGTAGGATCTGTACTGAACCTGAAAACTACTCCAAAAGTACTCCAGTATTTGACGAGCATATATTTTGACAAGCATAAATCCCTTGAAGAACTTAGAAATAGATATCTAGGGAAGCACCGGTGGCGTGCGCTGCTAATGCGCCGCCTCTTACCAATGCGGCCCGAGTCCTGGCGATCTCGATGTCGTATGTGAGTAGAGTTGTTTGTTGGTTCTCTCCTGTGCTTCGAGGGTTTTTCTCCGGGTTCTCCGGTTTTCCTCCTCAAAAATCAACTTCTAAATTCTAACTCGATCTTTGGGCTTTCACTTAGTTTGGAGCCTAGCTCTGTTGTGATTGTCCCACGCTGTGATACAACAGCGAAAAGCTTTGTAGATTTTTTATCTCTAAAATTTATGACACACTATTTTTGAACTTCGTGCAAGCTAAAACAAAAAATATTGTACGTGGAGCTCTGCTTTTAGGAAGTGCCTAAATTGATCTATTAGTATTACATCAAATGTCACGATACATTAGTGCTCTACCGTGACTGTGACGGTGTCCTTACCGAGCATTCTTATTGGCTGAACAAAGATTTTGCGCTCTTTGATTGGTTTAAATGATGTAATGAAATCGGTACCGTGACAGCCTTCACAGTCATACGAAATTCAGTCTAAATCACATTATAAAATAACTGTTCTAAATCCCGCGTTCTGATTGGTTGGGATGGAGTGCTTTATGAGAGCACACAGCACGCTCGCGCACTTTCAGTTTTGTCATTCATGTGATTTATATTTTATAAAAGAAACTTGCTTGCTGTGCTGTGCTGTGTGCAGTTATAAAGCACTTGGAGATTGGCAGTTCCCTCGAGAAGTGTCGAGTGTTTTTCTAACACTTCTTTCCAGTTCTGCCTATCCCCGCGCGCTTTATAACTGCACACAGCACGCGCGCGCGTTTTCTATTTCTTCACCACTGCAAACTTTTAATGACTGGGCAAACAGACGACACTTATTCCTAGTATACTCAGAACACATTTACAATAATTTAAGCCATTGACTTGAAAATTAATAATATTTTTTTTGTAATGATCCTATAAATTGTTAAGTTACACAAGTTAGAAATAAATGACATTTGACATTTATTATTTTGAATTATTACAATTATGAATGCACTTTTTACCGGCAAGTGGCTAAAGCTATTCGGGGCAGGTTAAAAAAGAAAGACAGACATCTATAATTACAATTATACAAATTATGACGAAGGAAGAAAAAAGAAAAAGGAGAAAAAGAAGAAGAAAAAAAAAACAACGTATAATGCAAATTCGGCAGCCGTAAGTCGCTCGCCGAAATCCGGTTCCTCGCTGCCTTCAATGAAGTCTTCAGTGAGGAATGAGAGAGAAAATAGTGAGAATCACTGAATTATTAAGGTAAATCACAAGATCCGACTTAGACGAAGGCGAAAGATTGGAATTTGAAATGGGGAAAATAAACAAATCGTTTAAATTGAGGTAATCGGGATTTCAGTTATCTGTTAGGAACGTGATTTTTTTAAAGCGTTTCGACCAAGGCAGTTCAGATCAAACATCGTCTTTTGAAAAACTCGGATTTGACACTCCAATATTCCTGAAGCACATGTAGTAGCTGATTCTCTCCGGCGGATCGCCACCTTGTCGTGGTTGGAGAGCTCGCATGCCTCTATGACCCCTAGAGCTATATTGGAGGGAGATTTTTCTCCTACAAGGGTCACTCAAGCCAGACTGGTATAAGGGTAGACCTATGCCGGACAAAGCGCGATCCACTGGTCCTCCATGATAGGGGGTTGGGCACAGGGCCTAACAACATTGTCCAGTAAAACAATATTGTTACGGAAACAGCAACAAAGGAAAAGACTACAACTGTGGGTGCCGGGCCAAGCGCTACGAGTTGATACTGAAGACTATTCAATACCTGATGCAATTGAAGTTAATACGTTTGAGAATCAGTATCTTAATTTTCTGAGCAACACGCGAAATAATCGCCGCGAAGATTCTCCACCCACTTTTGACAGCCATTTACCGGGGGAGGTAAAGAAGATACCAGACGAATGGGCCAAGGGCATCATCGAATGGATACCAAAGAAGGGAGCACTTTCTTATTGCAACAGCTGGCGTGGACGCACTATTAGCCAATCAAAGCGAGATCCTTGCAAAGTTCATCACACAACGAATCTCCGACGTAGTGGATAAGTAGCTAATTAGAGAGCAGGCGGGCTTTATACAAAGGAAGAGGCTGTGTCGACCAAATATTTAATTTGCGCGCAATATCAAAGAGCAGTGAACAGAATGTTAGAGACAGCTGTATTAAATGTGACATTGCTTTTTCAAACTGTTAACATTCCACACCAAGAATCTACGCATCTTCTGGCCTCGAGAATCACCTCGAACCAAGAGCTACTAGCTCGCTCATCATTGCAACCATTATCATGCGAAGGCGATGGAGAGGTGAATTAGACACATTCCTCGAAGAGAGCAAGATGACTTCCCACACACTGCTCTTCAGTGGACATCAGAAGGACGACGTAAGATAGGGGAACCCATCCTATCGACGCACGGAAGAGTCAGAGATGAAGTCCGGTCCCAGAACCACACCTGGGGCACATTGCAAAAATTGGCCCAGAGCTGACAGTAGAAGTGGTCATCCTTTATTGCTGCCCTACACTACATGCCAGCAGGCATAATAGACAGTAAGTAAGTAAGTAAATAGCTTTTGGTTCGAGAGATATTCAAGTTTTAAGATTATGCTAATTAGGAGGTTATGACGTCATATTCATAACTTACAGTTTCCTTCAACATAATCTCTAAGAGTATTTGATGAATGCTATTCAAACATACTTGCAGCATACCTGTGTTCCAAATGAAAATATACAAGCTGTGGTTGCCATGGCGACTCATGATCACTTGTACGCAAGCCCCTAACAACGATTTTAGTCTTTCAGCGATTGCTTTGTTATTTTTTTGTTTTAAGTTAAGTAGATATCAATTGATTAAATTTTTGCGCACGACAACAATAACATATATTGTAACACAATCTCGTACCCAGAGCCTGCGTTTCTTCTCGCCTGCGGCGAAGAACGAGAGGGCTCAGACATTTTTCCGGAAGTGAAATAAAATCAATGCAAATCATGCTTTAAAACAAAGTTCTGTTTTTACTTCCGATCAAAATAACATTTTCATTCTTTTGGCAACGCATGCGCACTCATACCGGAAGTCCAAGGAATTCTGGTCTCAAAAAATGAAAGCAGACTTTTAAACGACTTCCGGTATCATAGAGGGATATTTTTCGAAAAATTACTTTTATATATGAGTCTTCCCCCTCCCCAGCTCACAGGCAGCCCAAACAAGGTTCCTGTGTATGGTTTATAAGGGAATGTATGGGAGTTATGATAAAGTTATGATAATAAAATGTTTCACTCAACAATTGACCTCAAAACTTGCTGCAGTTGTTGCTTTTACTTTGTCCAGTATACATCAGCGAAAGCCATATCTTAACCTCGTTACACATAAAGTATGTATGTATGTCTGTCTGTCTTTCTGTCTGTCTGTCTGTCTGTTTGTCTGTCTTCTGGCGAAGTTTCAGCGCGATTTGAGGCCCTTAAGTGTTTTTTTTTTAAATCCGCTCTTCTCTACCTAAATTTACCATTATTTTTGAGGCGAACTGTTGAGTGAAACATTTTATTGTCAAAACTTTATCATAACTCCCATACATTCCCTTATGAACCATACACGGGAATCTTGTTTGGGCTGCCTGTGATCAGCTCGGGCTATTGTTCTTTGTTCTTTTTGCAATGCTTCACGGGGGGCCGAACGTCGGTCAGTGAATTTCGAGGGAGTCTGGATCTAGTCATATTTCCAAGAAAAGGAACTATGTGAAAATATTCATTTATTTTCACTTAAAATTCTTATCTTTTCTTCTGTATTGCACTCGAGATACAACCGAACAAGAACCATGCTTCCTCTGTCTAAACGAAAAGCTTGGAAATTGCTCTTTTGCTTGATGATTTTTGCAGCTCCTCTAACAACTAATGGTAAGAAAGAAATTTAACTCCTGTATTTAGGTGTGAATTCTTTAGAAATGTTGGCTTCATTTATGCTTCATTTATGCTTTAATTAATCTTTAGTTTTGTATTAGGTGTTAAGATTGAATAGTCTTATGAAACAGTCGTTCTTTTTTACAGGAACTGCACGAGACAAACTAACTAGCAAGTCAGGAAGCGAGTTAGGAAGCGAGTTAGGAAGCGAGTTAGGAAGCGAGTTAGGAAGCGAGTTAGGAAGCGAATTAGGAAATCATACATTCTAGCCAAGATTGTCTTATAGTCCATGGGCCAGGGCTCGACCATGGTAACACTAAGGGGGACAAATTGTGAGTTATGCCAGGTTAAAGGTCACCTAAAGTTGTTTCAAAATTTATATGATAGCATTCCTAAAAGAGTAGCTTTGTGGCATTTTTCGTAACATCAAATTATTGAAAAATATCGATTTAGCATGAAAACGAGGCTGGGATAGATTAATTTATAAAAATAGCTTTGCATGATTTTAAGCTCGATATTTATTTATCACATGTTAAAACAATAGAGCTACTATATATTATTACATTTAAAAGCTGGCTTACTTTGAAATTACTTATAAAAATGATTAAAAAAGGAAGAAAATATATTTGCTGATCCGCAAAGCATTTTGGGTAATTTTCAAGATGGCGGACTATTTGTGTGGTAAGTAGAGTAGAATTTTCAGCAAAATCAGCTCAATTAAACACTTTTAAAGACTACGAAAATGAAGATACTGATAATACAGATATTTCTAACAATGTTAGAAATCGGAATTTGCATTTTTTCAACAGATTTGAAGCTTTGTCTTGTCGATTTTATAGTCCTTACATACCTTAAAGAGACGTAAAAGCATTTTTGATTTTCTTTCTTGTACAACAGATCTTAAAAAGTGTATTATTCATTGTACTGATGATAATAGTCAAAATTTAACTTCCCCCAAAGACCTCGGATCTTGGAAAACATTGCTAAAGGCTGCAGAAATTCGTAATCACAAAGCAATTCTTGATGTGGCTAGGGATACTAACGAAGGAGAAATACCGGCAAACGTTATGTATCATAGAAAATGCCGAAGTATTTTTACTCTGAAAAGAGATCTTGAAAACCTTTCTCGATCAACTGAAGATGCTGATGATGTGCAAGAGCCTGAGCAAAAGAGATACGCAACTAATAGACAACCATCAAGCTCGAGTAGGACATACGAGGAGATATGCATTTTTTGTGAAAAGAAAAGTAAATATTTAAAATCTTCAAGAAATCGAGAGCGTTTGATTCAGTGTAGAGATTTGCGTGCTGATGACTCCATTAGAACAACTGCTATTGCTAAAGATGACACTAAGATAATTGCCATCGTAAGCCGTGAACTAGTAGCCGCCGAAGCTTGTTACCACCGTTCATGCTATCGAGATTATACTCGCCCTGCTAAAGTGAGCAATTCAAATGAATTTCAAGACGGGGATGAAGTTGTTGATGTTGATGATTGGTATAAGGACATTGAGACTCAAGCTTACGAAAAGCTTTTCGAATTCATACGTTCTTTACTAGAGAATCCAAGATTAATAAAGTTGGTTGACCTTAGAAACTTACTAATTTTCCACATGAACTCAATGGGCGTTACCGAAATTACTGAGTCAACCAAGAAATACGTCCGCAGAAAATTGGAATTTGAGTTTGGCAGTCTTTTGCAGTTTGAGGACCTTCTTGACCACAATAAGCTGTTTGTTATTCCTGAAAGTCTCTCAAAACGTGAATTGGCTAAGGAACTGGCAAAACTTGCGCAACAACAAGAAGATATAACTATGCCATCAAAGATCAAACAAATTCAGGAAGCTAGTCTATATATTCGGAATGGTATTTTGTCAAATAACAATACAGATGTGTCGTGGCCTCCAAAACCTTCAGAACTCTGTCAGAATGCAGTAAACATACCGGAAGAACTCAAGACTTTTCTTTACACTGTTTTGACTGGGAATACTGAGATTCCAACTGAATACCCTCAACGACTGGAGCGCCTAATCAGTTCTTATGGACAAGATCTTATTTATGGTGTGAGCGGTGGAAAAGAGAAACCCCCTAAACAGATATTGCTACCTTATGCAGTCAAATCTTTGACTAACAATGTTGAGGTCATACAGATGTTAAACAGATGCGGACATGGTATTGCCTACTCGCAAGTCGAGGAAATAAACACAGCACTTTGTCTTAAAAAAATGGCATCAACGCCCAACAATGACGTTCCGCTGCCCGAAGATATACAGCCGTATATTGAGACAACACTTGGCTGGGACAACATTGATCGATTGGAAGAAACGTTATCTGGAGGAGGAACTTCTCATCGAGTAAATGGTATTGTCGTTCAGGCCAGACGTTTTGGTCCAAATCTTCCTGCACAGCCAGAATTTGAGATTGCAAGAACAAAGAAAAGAAGCATTGAGCCTCTGCAGCGCGCTGAGATTCCTCCATATAACGCCGGAGATCGTTGTGGCCCTCGAGCAAGGAAATATGTTGAAGTCACTTCTGAAGAATTGATGGCAAATGCAAGAAAGAAGAATCTGATTTGGATTTTAGTACGACTCCATGCAAGAGAAAGACAGAGAGCAAGTAGCTGGACTGGTTTTAACATTTCCATCCGCAATAAAGTAGAAGTCACAAAAGACAACATAGGATATTTACCAACTATCAACTCACCTGCTACAGACATGGCAACGGTCCATGAAGTACTAGTACAATCTTTGAAGATAAAGAACCAGCTCAAGTTGAAAAGTATCGTCCTTGTGTTTGACCAAGCGCTGTACGCAAAAGCAACTGAAATTCAATGGAAACATGACCAACGATTTAAAGATATCGTACTAAGGATTGGAGTGTTCCATACAGCTTGCACCTTACTGTCTATCATTGGCAAACGCTTTCAAGATGCTGGGCTTAGAGATCTATGCATCGAGGCAGGTGTGATAGCAGAAGGTTCTGTCTCAGGAGTCATGGATGGCCGTAGATACAACCGTGCAGTTAGATTCCACAAACTAATGTACGAAGCACTTATGAGGTTGATATGGAAAGGCTTTCGGTCATGGATCGAGGAAAACCACAAGGAATCAAATAGGAAAGTTGATGCTTTCTTCAATGGACTTGAGACACTTTACGACAATGTTTGTGAGGCAGAGTTCAATAAACAAATGGGAAGTTCTAGTTTTGCTGAATTCGTTAAGCTCTATGACATGTATATAGACTTTCTACGAAAGCATAATGGTCAGCTCTCTGAATTTTGGATGTCATATATTGACATTATGGAGATCCTTCTGGGACTTTTAAGAGCATCAAGAGAGGGTAACTGGGAGCTTCATATCTCTTCTATCAGGGGAATGGTTTCGTGGTGCTTTGCGTATGACAATATAAATTACGCCAGATATTTATCTGCTTACTTGCTAGAAATGTCCCACCTCGAAGAAGATCACCCAGATGTAATAGAGTACTTTAGAGCCGGTGGCTTTTCTGTACAGATTGGTGACGACAATCCATTTGGAAGAATACCCGTAGATCAAACCGTTGAAGAAACCGTTAATAAAGATACACAGACTGCTGGAGGAACCAAGGGATTCAGCTTGAAACCTGGTGCTGTGAGAAAGTACTACTTAGTTGCAGAATTTCGAAGCATATTTATGCGTCAGCTTAAGGATATGCTTCATCTGAACACAGCAAGCAGAAAACACACTGATCTTCAACCAAGTAGGATGGCAAAAGATGAAGCAGATGTAAATGCATTACTCTTATTGCTAGAAGAAAGCTGGATAAATCCTTTTAACAGTAATCAACAGGATCTTGTTTGTTTATCTACCGGTAAACTTGCGACTCCAGAAATTGCCAAAGATTTGATTCAAGCCAAAGCTCTTGGTGAGGAAGCATACAAGTCATTTAGAGAAAACCGACTGGAGTCTAATCCACCAAAGTCTAATTTCTATGATAAAATGACCAAGCTCCAACTGAAAACATTTGGAAATCTGTCCAAGAAGATGAAAGTCGGAGGAGGAACAAGCAAGGAAGTTATAATAAAGGCAGATAGAGCTTTATTTGCACAGATGCTGATCATTGCTGAGAACAGAAAGCTGAATATAAGTGATGTCCTTTGTCACCCACTTGGACCCCTACCTTGGTCTCTGGCATCTGCTGATGGATCGTTAAGGAAAACAAATAAATCATCTCTGTTAAACGACCTGAAGAAGAACATACCAGCGGCAAATACCATTCCACAGCCAAGTGCACGAATTATTGATGGGATGTTTTTTGTTCAGAAAATGAAAGTTGACCAGAAGACATTTGGTGACGTAGCTGAAAGTCTCATGTCTATGATCCTAAATGAAGGAAACGAAAGCGAACGTATCGATGTTGTCTTCGATGTTTACAAGGATGAATCGATCAAAAATGCCGAAAGAGAAAAGAGGGGTTCTGAAAGTGGACACGAGTTTAAAAACATCAAATCAGATCATAAGATTCGTCAGTGGTCCAAATTTCTAGCAAGTTCCAAAAACAAGTCCCAACTTATTAAGTTTATTTCAGAAGAATGGAGAAAGGAGAAGTATCAGGAAAGATTAGCTGAACAATCAAAGACTATCTTTGTAACAACAGAAGACCACTGTTATGAAATCACTTCATCAGGTTCAGCAGAATGGGAGGACCTTCGATCAAATCATGAAGAGGCTGACACAAGAGTTCTATTCCATGCAGCAAATGCAGCATCGGCAGGCTACGAAGCAGTTGTGATTAGTTCAGAAGATACCGACGTATTTGTTCTCTGTTTGGCTTTCAGTAGTTATATTCCATGCTCATTGTACGTGAAATGTGGCAAGAAGATTCGAACAATGTACATTGACATTTCAAATGTAGCTCGAATGTTAGGATCGCAGGTATGTACGTCTCTTCTCGGTTTTCACGCCTTTACAGGCTGTGACAGTGTCAGTGCTTTTGCGGGAAAAGGAAAACTAGCTGCATTCAAAATGCTGAAAACAAACAAATTGTACCAAGACCTATTTCACCAAATTGGAATGCAGTGGGATTTCACAGACGACGTGTTCTCAAAGATACAAGAATTCACATGCAGAATGTACAGCTCCAATCCTGGAACCAAAGAAGTAAATGAGCTTCGTTATAGATTATTCTGTGTGAAGAAAGGGAAACTAGAATCGCAACAGCTACCGCCCTGCGCTGACTGCTTAAAACTCCATACACAACGTGCAAACTACCAAGCAGCCATCTGGAGAAGAAGTCTGCAAGGCTGCCCTAACGTTCCATCACCTATTGGACACGGGTGGATTCACGAAGACAACAAGTTTGTAATCAAATGGATGAGCGGTGAACCAGCCCCCACAGCTGTCCTAGAATTCCTTTCCTGCTCTTGCTCACGCTCATGTAAACCATCAAGCTGTATGTGCATTATAAATGGCCTGAAGTGCACTGATATGTGCAAACTACGTGACTGTGACAATCGTGTAGAAGATGAAGATCTCGAAGATGATGAATGTTCAGAAGAAGAAGAGGATGATGAAGACAATTAAAGAGGCCATTAACAGTAAGTTTGTATAGAGTCAGACGTTTGATATTGAAAAATAGGCTACGCGAAGAACAATATAAATGTATCAAATATATTTTCCAACTATTCTTTCCCTTTAAAGCACATAAATCACAAAATAACTTGTTGCCATGGTAACTACGATATTCTAAAACTCCCTAGAGTAGCTCATGTTGAGCTTACTGAATACCTTGTCTATCATTTTGAAATGATTGCATATACATTTCAGGCCTTATAATAAACTTGAATAGCTGGAATATTAGTATTATCTAAATTTCGATTTTAATTGAGTGACGTCATAATATCACGTGATTTCAGCACTAAAGCTACTCTTCTGACATTGCTATCACTGAAAACCATAAAGTAGAGGGTGCAAGCTTTCCAAAAATGTATGATAGCATTTGTCCCCCTGACTGTTACCGAAGACCTTATTTTTGGGGGCCTGGCCCATGGACTATTAAGGTGACTAGCTACTTTATCAAGAAATCATTACAAAATGTTCTTAGAAAGATATTTTATAGAGAGTTTAACGCTGATTTCAAAAATGAAAAGAAAAATTGGCTGTCCTGAGCTTGTTTTCAAGACAATGAATTTTGAATACGGCCATCTTGACAGGTTAAAAAGAAAATTGCCTGCGGAAATCAACCTTTTCACAAAACAATTCATAACTCACAAATTAAAAACTCAGAACATCTACTTTAAACACTATTTTCTAAGAACTAACTAAAAATATCTGAAAGTTTAAAAATAAGCTCAAATTCCAGCATGTTGTTAGCTAGATGAACCAAAATCGCAATCAAATGAGGACATTAAAACGCTTTTTTTTCCATTCTTTTTCCGACTTGCTTTGAATAGGGTATGAATTTTTTTACTCTCTAGTGTCTTTTAAGAATAGGCACAGGTTTTTGTAACCTCTGGCGGCACATCTCTATCCAGAACCGGGTCGACTACAACCCCCCAGGATCCCATTGTCTAACAACCACTATAACCATTACTAAAAAGGTAAATTATACACCGTGAAAAAGATGAAAAAACTTACTGACGTTTCGGACGCTAGTCCTTCGTCGGAGTAAAAAGCCTTTTTACCTTTTTCCTTTTTACTCCGACGAAGGACTAGCGTCCCAAACGTCAGTAAGTTTTTTCATCTTTTTCACGGTGTATAATTTACCTTTTTATCATTACCGTTTCATTAGAAACACCGACGCAGCTCACACTAGTTTTTAGCTAGTTATATCTTACTATTTAGTAATATTTGGTACTAAGAGTAAGTATTTGTTTCATGGTTTAGTGCGACCACTCTAAGAATTGCAAAGTTGAACTTGTTTACGATTTCGGCTCACTTACTTCAAATGAGCATTTGACTCATAGTACGAGTAGTTTATTATTTTACTTCATCCTGCATCTGTCCTTGATTCTTTTGATTTAAGTAAAGCTATGTCCGTGTGTGCGTATGCTCCGTGCTAAACATCATCACACACCAAACACCAGCTTTTCAATTTATTTTGAATTTCAATTTCTTGGGAACTTGATGTTCGAGTAGCCAGAATTACCTTCGTGGATACCAATTGAATGAACGGTAACAATAAAACGTTTATTAAAATTTAAATAACAATATCAACATCGTAATAATAAGGTTTAAAGTAATAAAATATCCTTAATAAAGTACAAGCACTTAAGAATTGCACTTTTTATCAGAACCGAAATAAATTTAACACTAGCAGAACTGTCTAGGTTGCAAGATTTCAGTGATATGAAGCTTTAAGGACTACTAATTCCGCATCGCATCTAATTGTCTTTGAGTCCAATGGCTAAGAAAACGCCAAGAACTACTACATAAGACATCGTCTTCCGACATCGTGTTGAGAAGCAGACAGATCCGTTGTTGAGCCAGCAAACATGTTGTCAGCGAACGAGAAACAGTCGCGTTACACCCATAAAATTAATAATTACCGGCTGATGCAGACGTTTTACTTGCGATTTCTTTTTTTAAATATATATTAAATATTCTGTAAATATTCTGTAAATATTCTGTAAATATTCTGTAAATATTCTGTAAATATTCTGTAAATATTCTGTAAATATTCTGTAAATATTCTGTAATAAAATATCATTCGCTTCCTAACTCGCTTCCTAATTCGCTTCCTAACTCGCTTCCTAACTCGCTTCCTAACTCGCTTCCTAACTCGCTTCCTAACTCGCTTCCTAACTCGCTTCCTAACTCGCTTCCTAACTCGCTTCCTAACTCGCTTCCTAACTCGCTTCCTAACTCGCTTCCTAACTGGAAAGATAGGCATCCTCGAACCGCACTTGTATAAGACTGTTAGAAGAAACATTAATTAAATCTTTGTGACTTATGTGCAAAAAAGATTTGTAATCAGATAAAACACGTTTATGCACCAGCGTTCCAAACGTGGAAGGTAGCGGTCAAGCGTGAGGGGGTCCAGCCACCTTAAGCTGCAACGTACCTTTTTTCTGTATCTGTAGAGGAATTGAAACCTTTTGACCGTATAAAAGGAATATAATATCGTTAACTCCACTTAAATCCAGTTTGTAGTTTTGAGTATTTTATTTATACCCGGAGTAGTCAATCGATAAAAATCAGCTGATTTGTATCGATTTTTTATGGGAAATCGTTTAAAATCAATAAAAAAAGTTGGTGTGAGTTCAATTTTTATCGATCAAGATTTGACAGCTTTAATTCGATCCAATAATGAGTACAATCATATAATCAGCTTTATTTCACGGAAAGTATTCGAAAATATCGATGATAGTGCAATAGATTTTATAACTATTAATTCACAAGTAATAATATGTAGATCAGGCAGCTAATTATCCAAGTACTTTTGCTGTCTGTTCACTGATCACTATAACAAACTCCTAGTTTGTGTCAAGCTATGGTTATGAAAAAGAGTAATTGCCGGTGGTGTAAATCCGTAGCCACACAACCCTCGTACGATCATCGATAGAAATTGTTCAAGAACATAAATCGAAAAAAAAAATCGATATGTATATAATCAATCAATCGATAAACATCGATACAAAAATTTAGTGTGAGTTCGATTTTTAACGATTGACCGATACAATCGATGTCAATCAAATCAGCGTTATCAATTGTTATCGATTTATGGATTGGCAAAATCGATATCTATTTTTATCGATTGACTACTCCGGGATTTATATTGTCATGCATGAGTAGAATTAAGGGGGCTTGGCACTCTATTTTGTATAGTTTAATAAATGAGCAGTGTCTGAGTGTTTTATCAGGTTTTTGAGACCTGTTCTCATACTCATTAATAATTAATGAGTAAACCAGCCAAATCAATGGGCTATTTTTGGGTCACATGATGTTACTTGAAATCTGGTAAATTCCTGTGAAAGGAATGCATTTAGTCTGGAGTAACTGGAACAAAATTAATTCAGTCCTAGGACTGAATTAATTTTGTTCCAGTTACTCCAAGTCGAATAATTAATGAGATGAGAAGTCATTTCAAAGCCTCCAATATCGGACTGGACGGGATTTCAAGTCCGTGCAATTAGTTCTAGTCCGAGGCTAATTGCTTGGACTTGAAATCCCATCCAGTCCTCATTGTCGGCTTAGAAATATTACATAAAACATGAGTTTTAGTTTATTGAACGCCAAAAATTCACGTATAGTTAATGAGCATTATTTTAGTCCTTATTCGTGACATATTCTCTTGTACTCTTTTGTTCCTTTATGAAGATTTCAAAATCTTTATATAAAGATATCCATGTTGAGCTATTATCAGGTATAAAGATCTATGCACAAGATGGATTTGAAGGACCTAATATGTCTAAATGCTTATGCATTATTAATGAATCATTGAAGTAATCAACTAAAAATGTATGATATGTGATGAGCTAGTGTATAATATACTTTAGCATATACCAACTAGTGTACTTCCTAAGAACGCACGCGCTTATTGGTTAATTGGAGGTGAATATTGTACGATATTCACCTATGAATCTCGGAATATTGAGTCGGCAACATAATGGCATCTGCCGGCAATCGTTTTGCTACAATTTCCGATGAGGAAATTGAAAAAATGAAAGTAAATGCTTTTCTTGATAATTTTTCAATTGAGACATTGAAGGACTAGCTTATCTTCATATCTATACACACTCTATGGTGATTTTTATAATCCCCCATGCACTAACAACAACACAATTGTAGTTTAGGGACTAGTTTCGTCCGTTTATTAGGACCTTTTCAACCTAACATATATATAACCTATATGTTTCTAATTTAACCTACCTAATCTATGTAACTTACCTAACAAACCTACCTAACAAATCTACCTAACTTACCTACCTACCTACCTACCCACCCACCTAACCTACCTACCTACCTACTTACCTTCCTACCTACCTACCTACCTACCTACCCACCTAACCTACCTACCTACCCATCCACCTAACCTACCTACCCACCTACCCACCTACCCACCTACCTACCTATCTACCTACCTAGGTTGAAAAGGTCCTAATAAACGGACCAAACTAGTCCCTAAACTACAATTGTGTTGTTGTTAGTGCGTGGGGGATTATAAAAATCACCATAGAGTGTGTATAGATATGAAGAAAGTAAATGCCATTCCTATAAATACTAAAAAGGCAACGAAGTATGGCCTAAAAGTTTTGCTAAAAGTTTTGCATGAATTTGTCACGCAAACTAAAAGTTTCTATGTTTCTGTTTGTTTTTATTGGATTATTGTATATAAAAATAAGTTACTCTGTACACAAGTTGGGATATGCTAAAACAATTAGTCGCCTCAGGCTCAGTGAATATGGAGAATATTTACCTCGCCGCTTGAAGACTCGCGTCTCGGTGAATATTCCCCGATATTCACTTCGTCTTCGACGATCAATTGCTAATGAGTTTAATGGATATGTTTTACCCCCTTTTGCAATAGCATTAAGGATCTTCTCATGATATGAGTTTTCCTATAATTCCTTCACAGATGTGGTATTCTCATATCAGGATGGCCACTTTTCGCAAAAGGAACTGTTCTTTTCCCCAAGAGCTGTCAACGAGTACACATCATACAGAGATATTGAGATATTTACGATGAACCTTCCTGAATTGACTTCTGAAGTTAAAGTATATTTTTCTATCAAAACAGAGTCTTCAGTTTGTAAGCAGTCGTCAGTAAAAGTGTGAGTTATAAATTAGTATTATAGTCAGGGTGTAAAAGAATGGCTGGCCAGTCGCTGGTCATAATGACCATCCAAGATAATCTTAGCTGGATCTTATCTTGTTTCTGGCTCAAAATGACTGGCTGAAGGCAAAGATTTGACCGGACAAGTTAAATTATGAACAGACATTGTTTGATGTCCGGCTGTTATTTCAAGCCCTGATAGTATTCATGTATTCAATATTTCTTCATTTTCATAGTTATTTTACTTAATTGTCTCCTAAATAAGTCAGTAATTGTAGTAATATCATTATTATTGTATCTTTTTTGTGATGCCACGAATCATTTCTTGATTAGATTCATAATTTCATTCTTTCCATTCAAGACATTTCCGTTGGGGCAGGGGGAAAGGGGGAAGGGCTGGTTTTGTTTATGGGGGGGGGGGGGGGGGGGGGGGGGAGGGGGCAGGTAAAAAGATATGGTATTAAGGCGGGTACCCCAAAAGTATAAATTAGCTAAATAGAAAACTAAAAATTAGCCTGTTTTAATAGGGGCCCACAAAATTCAGGTTGGCAAGGGGGGTTGTACATTTTTTTTACTTACAATTGACTTTGAAGGTACAATAGCTGGTTCTTAATTTTTTTCTTTTGACCAATGGATGGTTTTTTGTCATTGAAAAGCTTCCAAAGCCATTTCTGTTTTTCAATATGACTATTCACCATTTTTCATATGTATCGGTTCACTGGTCAAACACAAAGCATTGAATTGATATCTTCACACCATTGCGATGGCTATTCAAAAATACACAGAAAGAATTGCCTGAAAAAGCCAAAACATACTTCATTCAGAGATCTTTTCAACACGAGAAGATAAATTTCGTATCTCCACACGCCCATGTAATATCCTCTATTTATTTTATTTTTTCATAATTATATATATAGTCATATAGTATTTATTTCTTTCATTCTTTCGTTTTTTATTTTTATTTTTATTATTTATTTATTTATTTATATATTTGATTATTTATTTAATTATTTATTTATATATTTATTTATTTATTGTCTCCCCGATTAGTAGGGCACTTGTGCCCGGCTAGAAGAAATAGAGACAGTTATAAAGTTATTATTATTATTATTATAATGATCCTTTGACAGTACCTTGGCGCCTCCCTTGAGTGCTTTGTGTTTGACCAGTGAACCAATCTTTTTCTAAGTTGTTGTTTTCTTCCCACCCCCCCCCCCCCCCTGCCCGCCCTAAGAAATGAA